>NC_138203.1:13155443-13279282 GCF_964194415.1 Vipera berus
TCCTTTTTCCTTTCCTTTCCCTGTCTTTCCTTTCCTTCTCTTTTCCTTTCCTTTCCTTTCCTTTCACTTTCCTTATTTATTCCTTTCCTTTCCTTTCCTTTCCTTTCCTTTCCTTTCCTTCCTTTCCTTTCTTTCCTTTCCTTTCCTTCCTTTCCTTTCCTTTCCTTTCTCCCTTCCCTTTCCTTTCCTTTCCTTTCCTTTCCTTTTCTTTCCTTTCTTTCCTTTCCTTTCTTTTCTTCCCTTCTTTCCTTTCCCTTTCTTTCCTTTCCTTTTCCTTCCTTTCCTTTCCTTTCCTTTCCTTTCCTTTCCTTTCCTTTCCTTTCCCTTTCCTTTCCTTTCCTTTCCTTTTCCTTTCCTTTCCTTTCCTTTCTTTTCCTTCCCTTTCTTTTCCTTCCCTTTCCTTTCCTTTCCCTTTCCTTTCCTTTCCTTTCCTTTCCTTTCTTTTCCTTCCCTTTCTTTTCCTTTCCTTTCTTTTCCTTTCCTTTCCTTTCCTTTCCTTTCCTTTCCTTTCCTTTCCTTTCCTTTCCTTTCCTTTCCTTTCTTCCTTTCCTTTCCTTTCCTTTTCCTTTCCTTTCCTTTCCTTTCCTTTCCTTTCCTTTCCTTTCCTTTCCTTTCCTTTCCTTTCCTTCCCTTCCCTTCCCTTCCCTTCCCTTCCCTTCCCTTTCCTTTCCTTTCCTTTCCTTTCCTTTCCTTTCCTTTCCTTTCCTTTCCCTTTCCCTTTCCTTTCCTTTCCTTTCTTTTCCTTCCCTTTCTTTTCCTTTCCTTTCCTTTCCTTTCCTTTCCTTTCCTTTCCTTTCCTTTCCTTTCCTTTCCTTTCCTTTCCTTTCCTTTCCTTTCCTTTCCTTTCCTTTCTGCTTTGCCTAAACACAAAGCTAGCACTCCTTCCTGTTCACATTCTGTGTTGCTTTCTTGGCAACAATAAAAAAATAAAATAAAATGCTTTTAAAGTAATTAAAATCAAGTTAGGATGTAAAAAGGTTTACTGTCAATCCTTCATAAATACATTTTTGAGATTTGCTGCCACAGCCTTCTCATTCTCACATATTATATACTCTTTTACTTATTTGTCTGTCTGGGGCTGATCTTTAAAAGTTAAACAGGTTTGGGTCTGGTTAGTATTTGGAGGGGAGACCAGCAGGAATTCATAGCAAAATAGGTTAATCTGAGAAGTAAAAAGAAAACAGATTAATTAATCCCAGAAGAAAGCAGTGGCAAGCCCTTTCCATAGTAAATCATTACAATGGACAGGCCCATTAATTCAGCAGGTGTCAAGCTCCACTTGCAGAAAACTACCTATTTATAAGCTACTTTTACTGCACTTTCCAAGTAAAAAGAGCATTGAAATACTGTATCTAACAGATAAAATTGCATGACAGTACAGACACATAATAATAATAATAATAATAATAATAATAATAATAATAATAATAATAATAATAATAATAATAATAATAATAATAATAATAATAATAATAAAGTTAGAAGGAACCTTGGAGGTAATCTAGTCAGTATACTCTGTACAAACTAGGTATTCAGGATAAGGTTGATACCCTGAAATTCTAAACAGGGGTTATCCTACTTTTGACTTTGGAAGTTGATTGCATAGGATGGAAAATACCAATAACAATTATTTTTCCTCCTTCTCTCCTCTTGCACTTGCCAGACAGGAGATATAGCAGTATTGTTTCTGCTGCATCCAATTGGGAAAATTTGCTTTTCAAAAGCAGGCAGTAGCGAGTAGAAATAATGTTCTTATTTGGGGGCTGAAGTGCTGGGTTATTTACATGCAGGTCAGTTTCAGCCCAGTGAATCTCTCCAGAATAACTTCAAATCATTCTGAATAGACAAGACAACACATATAGATTCCTGCAGGCCTCTCAATTTGATTACATTTAAGGTTGGATTCACAAAATTTATTTTGAATGGGAGAAAGAAAGAGAGGAAGGTGAGGAACACACATCAATTATCTGAGACCAAAAGTATTACACATAGAGCAATTTTCATATAACTGGTGATGAAAAAAATGCATAACCAAATGCAATTATTACTTTTGTGTGAAGGCAAATAAAGTGGGTTTCAAATACCCAATGGTGAAGTAAAATTGTAACCAAATGCTATTACCACCTTAAACTTGAAAAGATCTGAGCTAGTGTGATTATAAAAATCCCAGGGCAAAAAAATAATAATGAAGAAACAGTGAAAGACTCTATTGAAAACATACCCCATCAGCCGCATTTTCATGTATGTCACTGTTCCTGATTTGATTTTCCTAAAATCAGAACCAGATAATGTGGCTAGGGGATGTGAATACATGTCATAAAGACATTGAAAAGAATATTTTCTTTGGAAGTTTTGAAAGAGACCGACTGTGAGGAATCTCAGAAATCAACATCCAAAATCTTTAAATAAAGTAGTCAGTATCTACCATTCTATGGAAACTTCCTAAGCCATCTAGATCAGAGTTTCTCAACCTTGGGAACTTTAAGACATGTGGACTTCAACTCCCAGAATTCTTTTTAAAATTCTCAAGGTTGAGAAACTGATCTAGATCAGGGGTCCCCAATCGCCGGTCCATGGACTGGTACCAGTCCACAGCATTCCAGAAAGCAGGCCACACAAACAAGCAAAGCCCCATCCGCAGGATGCAGGCAGCATGCAAAACCACTCCCTCTCTGATCCGTGGAAAAAACTCCACGGAACCAGTCCCTGGTGGCCAAAAGGTTGGGGGCCCCTGATCTAGATAGTGGTAGCTTTTTAATTTTAATTTTTTCTTTTCTACTCCTGGAAAATGTGGAATTTGAGATAAAAAGTTTGGAGACTCTACTATGGCAGATTTTACTATGTGCTAACATGGTGGAGAGTAAACAATTATTGGTTTGTAGGGACCCAGTGTTTTCATTTTGTGTTTTGCTCTACTGTCCATGTGGCTATTCTTGAAATGAGGACTGAGTTGTTGTGGCTGGCTAATTTTTGTGTTTTTTTAAAGCTATCAATATATTAGCATTAAAGCAGGGGTGTCAAACTCGCAACGTCACGTGACATTTTTTCCATTTTTTTTCCATTCCATTTCCAATGCAATGGGGTGGGCACGGTTTCCACATGACGCACCCAGCCCAAGGGCCGGCAGTTTGATACCCCTGCATTAAAGGGTTAAATACATGAAATAAGTGATTGCAGAACATTCTAATAACCTTCTAAGATGTTCAGGTGAAGTCATAAGCACATAGCATATGGGAGCATTGTCTGGATGTGACTTTGTTCAAGTTCACTTGGAGTTTAGACATTTTAAACTGTGTGGGAGAAACAGATCTGACGCATCTGTCTCTTACTATATATATAATAAGCTCTTTCAAGTCTAATTCAACTTACCCGCTCAAGTTCAGAGCATTGATTCAGACTGAGACAACAATGCTAATCAATTCAGAAAATTCATTCATTCATTAAGCCACTATAGTTTAACTTTCAAAGCAGGTCAGCTTGATTTGGATTTTTGTGCAGGAATGCAAAAACCTCCAAATCATCAGATTCAGTAGACTTGATAGAATCTCCATTCAATCAAATCTCCAAATCACATCTCTGCTATGTCCTAGCATACAGAGATTACCAGATCAATGGGTTGGTCTAGTTCTACTTAGTTCTGCTTTTGCAGATAGATTTCCAGGCAAAGTTTTAGGACCAGTAGAAGAGAATATTTGTAACTCAGGACTGAACTGTGGGGTCCTTGGTTCTCTCTGAGCTTGGTTGTTTGTTTGCAGACATCTCATTACCCAACTGGGTAACATCATCATGTTTTAGAAGTCTGGCAGCATCTTTTGCAACTAACAATTTTTATTTAAAAAAAAGCAAAAGCTATGTGCTGCAGCTCCCAAAAGCTTATGGGTAATTAAAAAAAAGTGCTAGGAGATTTCTTGTGAATTAATCCTAATATAGCCTGGGACAACTCTCCTGCTACAATTTTTGTATTAATCTTTGAATAAATAACCATAGAAAAATTCCCAGGTGGGATTTAAATGAAAGAGAAGTTCACATCTTTTCTAAATTGTCATAGTTACTTCAGGGTTTTCCTTTATTTTTTTTTAATGTTTTAAATCCCACAAGCTCCAGCCATTTTTAATAGCAGTTGGTATTTCTTCTTCTCCATAATTTCCTGCATTGGCATGAAACTATATTAATATCTTGGAACTCTGCATGGTTAAGTTCTGAATTCCTTTTTTGGTTTATGGGGGTGGGGGTCGGGGTTGGCACGGAGGAGATATTGGAGTAGCTCTTGCACATGTATATTGACATCTCCTAACATTTCTTCTCTTTGTGTTTATCCTGTTTATCCTCTGTTTATACACAGCAAACTGGGAATCTTAACATCCTTGCATTGATGTCTAATTATCTGTATGCTTCATTTGTCTGTCCGATTGCAATGCGAGGTTGACACTTGTCTAGGGACCAGACCAAATGAAGGACTAATAGAAGAAAATGAAAGCATTATTAAATCACGCGACTGCATTTTTCATCTTAGAATTAATTTTTGAAAATCTACTTGTTAAAAATAGGAAATACAGAATAATAGAGATGAAAGGGACCTTGGAAGTCTACTAGTCCAACTCCTTATACCATTGCAGACAAGTGGCTGTCCAGTCACTTCTTAAAAGCCTCAGGTGATGAAGCACTCACAACTTCTGAACTTTCCAGTGATTAATTGTTCTAAGTGTCAGTAAATTTCTCCTTAGTTCTGGTTTGCTTCTCTCCTTGATTAGTTTCCATCCATTGTTTCTTGTCTTGCCTTCTGGTACTTTGGGAAATAGGTTTGCCCCATTTTCTTGTGGCAGATCCTCAACTATTTGAATACTGCTATCATGTCACCCCTAGTCCTTTTCTCTACCTAGTTCCTGCAACTGTTCCTCATATGTTTAATCTCCAGACCTTTAATCATCTTATTTGCTCTTCTCTGCACTCTTTCCAACATCTTTTTAATGCTGTGATGACCAAAAATGAATGCTGTATTCCAGTTGTGGTCTTACTAAGGTTTTATAAAGCGGTACTAATACTTCAGGGACGCGGTGGCTCAGTGGGTTAGGACGCTGAGCTTTTCGATCGGAAGGTCGGCAGTTTGGTGGGTCGAATCCCGAGTGCCGCGTAACAGAGTGAGTGCCTGTTACTCATCCCAGCTTCTGCCAACCTAGCAGTTCGAAAGCTCGTAAAAATGCAAGTAGAAAAATAGGGACCACTATAGTGGGAAGGTAACAGCATTCCGTGCGCCTTTGGCATCTAGTCATGCCTGCCACATGACCACGGAGATGTCCTCGGACAAGCACTGGCTCTTCGGCCTTGAAACAGAGATGAGCACTGGCCCCTAGAGTCGGAAATGACTAGCACGCATGTGCGGGAGAACCTTTACCTTTACCTTACTAATACTTCATGTGATCTTGACTCTATCCCTCGGTATATGCAAGCATTAGATTTTTTTGGCCAAAAGGGAAAATAGTACATTGAGCAAATTCATAGAACCAAAGTGTCAGATGGGAAACAGGTTGGGTCAAAGGTTTATGGCTTAAAAGCTAAATTTATCCAAATCCCAAAATCTATTATCAAAGAAATAATATACTAGGATTAAGTCAATGCTAAAAAAAAAAGAGTTGAACGATGCCTAAATATGTGTCTTGTCTTACAGTTTAAACATGAGCTACTGGTCAGGTGGGATATTAATTATAACCATTAGCAGCAATTAACAGAACTGATAAACACAAAGGTCTCACTGTACATGACACTATGAATTATAAGCACACAACTTGGATTTGGGTCACATGTTGGCTGAAATGTGGGCAATTAGTTTGTGTCTCTGTCATGCACACACAATTTAATTATGTATGGGTTCATTTAACATCTTGCTGTTACTTTCATTGACTCTTGGTGATTTACAGTCACAACAATATTAAAGTCAGGGGAATAAAATAATATAATAAAACTATAACATAATACAGCCAAAGACTCTCATCCTCCCTCAAAATAACTATTAAAAATAAGGCTTACCTGCTCTCAAGATAGCAACCTTTCTATAGTTTAATACAATGAGGAAATACACCTGTGATGTTTGTCCCCTTCTACTCTCTATAATGGAGACAATCCAGTGGTTTTTGTCGTACACTGGTTAGCTCAATTTTAGGCAGAAATGATGGTCTTGCAAGTATCTAACAGTCAAACTGTGTTTGCTTTAGAACAGGAGTATCTAAACAACACGACTTTGCAGCTAACAACATCTAAACATGGCAACTTTAAGGCTTGTGGACTTCAGTTTCCAGAATTCATCAGCCAGTCATGCTGACTGCGGAATTCTGGGAGTTGAAGTCCACAAGTCTTAAAGTTGCCTAGTGTGGTGCTGCCTGTTTTAGAGAATAAAACCAGCTTCTTCGTAAACATTGCAGTGGGTAGAGCACAGTTGTTAAATAGTAATGATGATACTCATTCAGTAGATCATTTTGAGCCAGTGAGAGCTTCCAATTTTTGAAATCACCCCCTAGTTCCATTGGGTGCAAATAAGAGTATAAGTTACATCTACGTATCCTACCAGGTCAGATAGAGCAGGCATGCTCCTAGTCCAACCTCAGCTGACTCAGGAATTCTGGGAGTTGAGGTCCATGAGTCATAAAAGAGCCGAGGTTGCCTACCCCTGGACTAGGAGCATGCCCGCTGTATATTGTAATCTGATAGGAAGCATGCCATTTTCATGGCAGCACCTACCCTATGGATGTTTCTATCCCCTGATGTTTGGCAGGTCTCTACTCTCTTAGCCCTCCATTAGACCTTGAAGACCTGACTTTTCCCTCAAGTGTTACTAGGAGGTTAGATAATCACACTTTAGAACTAATTTAGTGCCAGGCTTTTGTTGTTTTTAATCTTTCATATTCAGTTGTATAGTTTCAATATGATTTTATATGGTGCTTTGTTTTTGAATGGGAACCATCCAAAAATGGTTAAAAGATGGGTGGCTATATAAATGTTATAAATAAGTAAATCACTGTTGCCATGGCATTCCACTCTAGGTCAGCCTATATATATATTAGCACATCAGCAATAGCTGGACATGGTTTCCCCTTGCTCCCACTTACCTTGCTCCCACTTACGTAGTAAAGTTGAGCCTAGGAGCTGTTCTTTCAGGAGCAGTGCTAGTCCATATGGAGTTACAGCCAGGCTGACAGATTCATACTGAATAAACAACAAATATTTTGGTCATTTCAACCTGTATTGTCCTGTCCTGGCCCTTTGAACAGATATCATGCCATGATTTCTACATTCCATTTTGTAGTGGATGAAAAGTAGATTTGGCTGAGCATTAACTTCTATATTAGATGATAAGAGATCCTCACAAAATGTTTGCCATTCCTATCAGTTGCTTTGTTAATCAAAACTGTTGTGCAACCCAGTTTTTCTATGGATGCATGCATGAACATGTTCAGAAAATAATTGTCTCCTGCAGTATGATTTCAAATGAGGAAAATTACAATAAACCAAAGACACATTTACTTAGTGTTGTTCTAATCCTCACTCTTTGCATCTGTTTTTTTTAGTCATCTTACTGTTTACAAGGAATGCAATGTAAAACACACAATACTAATTATCGCATAATGATTATGAATAATGAATCTTGGGAACTTTGATCACAGCAAAGATGCATTTTGATGTCAAGTTTTATCCCTCAATTATTTAAAACTTGATAATTATGTGCATGTTTTTAAGTCTGCCTCAGCCGGTGATTAAGACCTTAGCTATAAAGAATATTTTGACATGCTGTATTAAAGAGTATATTTAAGGCTGAAAAGCTACCCTTCTGAAAAAATATACATTTTGTTCATGAATCTCATAAAATCAAATCTGACTGATCAGTGGATGTGACAGAACAAAGCTAAAAAAATCTTCATCTTTTCTTAAAAATTGCAGTAAAAGGGGATTAGATATTCAAAATTTGTTTAAAGTTCTGTGAACTTTGAATGTAATTTAGACCTTCTACAATGGAAGATTTTAAGTCCAATTCAGGACAGATTGCTCACTTTATGGGGAAAAAACTTTTCAAGTAAATTTGATAACTTGTAATAGCTTGCAAGTGTTAAGTGTACACATAAGACCTATAGCAGGCCACAAACAGCACACTTAGATCATTATGGTGTGCTTGTAAGTAAGTATTACAAATATGTATTATTATTAATTCCCACCAGGGTTGCATAACTTTTTTTTCATATTTGAGATCTTTACTTGGCCTTTCAAGTAGCATTTAAATGTCTATGGTGCAAGAAGTGAAGCTAATTTTAGGTTACATTTAAATGAAAATAATTAAATACATTTTAGTAAGTTAGCATAATAAAAGCTCCCATTTTAGAGCAACCTTTATAGGTTCTTGGTGGGAGCATAAAGAAAGATGTCCTGCCTTATATCAAATAATGTGTCTCAAGGATCAAGACCATACGTTAAGTATCAATACAGAAAAATTATTCAAATCTAGTTCTAACAATCTAGTCAACTAAAGTTCAGCACTAAATTGCCACTGGACAAGGGTCAATGGAATTCAAGAGAGGTTAGACTTGGGTCATTAGTGGCAGTGTAATGACTTTAAGCTGGTGACGTGCTTAACTCTGCACCCCCCAGCTCTGCCTGCTTTTCTCCTACATCATCACACCATTCTGTTCTTCCAGCTTTCCCCTATATCCTTAAATTCAGAGAGGATGGCAGAAATCTTAGTTAATTCATTTAATATTTACTTACTTACTTCTGTGCTACTCTAATTCATGCAGATATTGAATTTCTGATTACGTTTAAATTGATGTATCATTAAGATGATATATCTACTCTTGTACACTTCCAGGAGTAGCTGAGATGCAGGGGTATTGAAATTTAACGAATGTAGTAAATGCATTCGTGGTGCCTAGGTTTAGAAATGCTATATACTTGGAAAAAAACACTTAGAAAGTGTCTTGGATAAGCAAACTCAAATTGTGAGTCTAAATAATAATTTATCGGGATAGAACATAAAAGAAGAAATTGAACAATTAAATACCCTGACAGAAGATTTAACTACTCAACAAGCACAGAGAAGAGAAAATTCAGAGAAAAACCTGACAAAATGGATAGAAGGAAAAAAAATGCTACATAAAGCAGAAGGAATTTGAAGATCAAAATGAGAAACAGATGGAAGAAAAAATAGACAGTCCAGGACAATTACGCCAAGAGGAGAAAATAATGAGAAGATTTTGTATTTCTATCAGACCCCTCAACCCTTCAGAAATGGAGATTGGAGGGTCCATTTCAATACGATACTACAACACAAGAACTCTTTGATGACCCTGAAGCAAAGAAATGGAGAACGACATGGCAAAGGAAGAAAGCCAGAATAAGAGTGAAGAAGAATGGACATATTTAAGAGGCCTGAAACAGAAAGTATCTAAATAGACAGGATTGTACTTGGATTATGAGAGATTGTTTTGATGTGCAGATAAAAATACTGGCTAATTAAAAAACTTAAGATGTGTGAATATCAAAAGTTAAATTGAAATATTGAATAGTTTAAATGAAATTGACTAAGATGCATTTATGTTAAGAGTGATCTAATGTAACTTAATATACTTAGATGTAATGATAAAAATAAAATTACAAATCTAAGCACAAGAGAGCAGATATAAAGGAGAAGAGAAAAGATGTATTAAATGTTGAAATGGGAGAAATTTTGGTTATTGCATTTACAGTATGTGGAAATTATAATGAAAACAAGAATATTATATTTATTATTAACCTGTTGATATGGAAATGAGATAGATAGGATGTGTATCTAGATTATTAGGCACTGGAGAGAACTGTGATAAGGGGAAGTGGGGTCACCTAGAAACGTGAAAATGAGAAACTTCAAATGTTTAACTTTAATAATGCAAATTAAAGCTGGAAAAATTTATAAGGTGATTGATGTCTTAAAGATGAAATGTTAAAATAAATAAAATATACAAGTATTGACAAATGGAAGGAAAAAATTAAATAACTGATAGATAAGATAAGAAATATGTTAACTTAGATAAGAGACAATATGTATTTAAGGAAAAAAGAGAGGAAATATTAGCTATAATATATATATATATATATATATATATATATATATATATATATATATATATATATATATATATTACACACACACACATATATATATATGTATGTATATGTATGTGTGTATGTATATATATATATATATATATATATATATATATATATATGTATATGTATATATGTATGTATGTATATATATATATATGTATATGTATATATGTATGTATGTATATATATATATGTATATGTATATATGTGTGTATATATATATATACAGTATATATATATATATATATATATGTGTGTGTGTGTGTGTGTGTGTGTGTGTGTATTGTTGTTGTTGTTAGCTGCGAAGTCGTGTCCGACCCATCGCGACCCCATGGACAACATTCCTCCAAGCCTTCCTGTCATCTACCATCTTCTGGAGTCCCTTTAGGCTCATGCCTACTGCTTCAGTGACTCCATCCAGCCACCTCATTCTCTGTTGTCCCCTTCTTCTCTTGCCCTCAACCTTTCCCAGCATTAGGCTCTTCTCCGGTGAGTCCTTCCTTCTCATTAGGTGGCCAAAGTATTTGAGTTTCAACATCAGGATCTGGCTTTCTAAAGAGCAGTCAGGGTTGATCTCCTCTAGGACTGACCAGTCCTAGGGACTGCAGTCCAAGGGACTCGCAGGAGTCTTCTCCAGCACCATAGTTCAAAGGCTTCAATTCTTTGAAGTTTCCCTACATTATTATAAAATAATGTCTTTTGCTCATAGATCTCCTGTTTGCCCTCATATTCTAAATTAAAAACATTTCTACCTTGCAAAAATTGCACTCAAGAATAAAATCTAATGAATTTAAATGGACAGATCAAGCACACATTTGTACTGTAACTGAATCAAAGTCCTGGGCTGCATTAGAAGAAGCTTTATTTATTTATTTGAGTTTATTAGCTGCCCATTTCCAGAAAAACTTACATATTTATTTAAGAAAATATATATGGCCACCCAACTCACTCTCTGCCATTCCGGGCAGGTTATATGAGCAAATCTTATATAAAACACAATAAAAAAATATTAACCCTCCCGAAAACTGATACTGCCCCCTGCCCCCCCCCCCGCAAAAGACAACAATCAGTCAAATAGCCACTTGATAGGCTCCATTCTACTGTGGGTTCCCCAGGCCTGTTAGTAAAACTAAATCTTCAAGGTCTTGTGAAAGAGTGTCAAAGAGGGGCATAAATGAAGTCATTATTCTTCACTACTTGTTATTTATGAGAACATATCTGGAGTACTGTGCACAGTTCGGTCATCACATTTCCAGAACTGTATTGATAGTGTTCTGAGGAAGGCAATGAAGATAATACATGGACTTGAAAACATGTGTTATGAGGCTAGGACCTAGGCTAAAGGACTTTGGGAAGTTCAGTCTGGAAAGAGGAAAACAAGGAGTGACTTGATAGTTCTGTTCAAGCATCTAAAAGAATTTTTCAGAAGCTAGCATTAGAAATAGAAATAGAACTAAGGAGAAACTTCCTGACAGTTAGAACAATTAGCCAATGGAACAATCTGCCTCCGGAAGCTGTGAATGCTCCAATACTGGAAGTTTTTAAGAAGAGACTGGACAGCCATTTGCCTGAAATGGTATAGGGTTTCCTGCCTGAGCAGGGGGTTGGACTAGATGACCTCCAAGGTCCCTTTCCAACTTTACTGTTGTGATTATGATTATGATTAAATAATGGCCACAGATTTTGTTTAACTATAAGAAATTTTAAGAAGATAAGATCTGTAGAACATTGGAAAACTCTGTATGGAAAATTGTGGATTTCCATCTCCACACGTTTTTAAGAAGCAACTGGAAGGATAGCTCTCATGGATGTTTTAGTTGGCTTTTATACATGTTGCCAAAGGTTGGATTAAATGATATTTGCATTACCTTCCAACTTTACAATTCTATGATTCAAAATCAAACCTATTAGCCTCGGACTGTCACCCTAAATGCCTGCATCAGAGTCTCTCAAAGTTTTACAAACTATGATTATCTGGTTGACTAATCCCTCAACCTTGTTTAAAATAGAAGTATTCAGTATACTATCAGCCAATTGTTCATTCCACTTTTGTTTCCATCTATCTCATGAATGGATGAACATCTGGGCAGCTAATATTTTTTTTAAAAAACCATACAATCAATGAAATAAAGCAATAACCAAAGGCAAGGACAAACGTGCCATGGCAACTGAGCAAGCCAGCAACCAATTTCTCTAAGTTCAACTAATTTCCCACCTCACCAGCTCCATGCCTGAGAAAATAGCCAGGCCTTCTTCAGTTTTAAATTAAGCCAAGGATAGGTAATTTATCAGCATTTATTATTTTGGAAGGAGGATTAAGAATAACACTTGCAAGTTAATATAAACTTGGATCGTTTGCCAGGTTCCAATAATATAAGTTAATTAAGTTATAAGTTACTTTTCTTGGTAGAAAGCAGGGGTCCCCAGCCTCCAGTCCTTGGATTAGTACTGGGCCACTGCATGCCAGCAACTGGTCTGCACAAACAAGCAAAGCCCCATCCACGGTATGCAGGGAACACCCAAAACCACGCACCCTTTGGTCAGCGGAAAAAACCCCTCTCCACATAACTGGTCCCTGGTGCCCAAAAGGTTGGTGACCTCTGGTATAAAGGCTGTTTGTTTCTAGTTTCAGAAATGTGCAGATCATCCCCTATACACCATTTTGCCATTTTTAACAAAAGGAAAACTGAAACAAGAATTAAAAATGCACAGGGTATAACTAATAAAATACAGGCAGGTGTTTAAAGCATTAAAAATATTACCATAATATTGACAAAGGCCTAAGAGAATTAAAATAGTTCTTGCCAGATGTTGGCAGGATAATAAAGTGTGTGCATGTGTGAAGGGGTTTAGCCATACCTGGGCAGGACATCACAAGTTCAGATAACCAATACACTTTAATATGAGAGGACAGTTGCAGTGGGTCTTTTCAGAATGGACCTAAACTACAGGTAGAATAGAATGCAGACATGTTCTTCTGTTTTTTGCAGTTCCAAGTCATTGTAAATGCATACGACCATTTCAAAATAGTGGAAATGGACTGGGAGCCAGTAAAGATAAGCTAAAACTGGAGTTCTAAAACTTAATTTTAGTCCCAGTAAATGAGATTATTTGTAGCACAGGGTTGAAATGAGGGATCCTTAGTGCTCTCTGAGTTTGGTTCTTGCAGTCCTTTCAAATTAGGCAACATCATCAGGGCTGATGCTGTTACTTAGCACAGGACTGATTATATTACCTAGTTTGGGGAATGAAAGGTCTGCAAGAAAATAACCAAGCTCAGAGAGTCAGTACTCTATCTCCCATATTTTGCATTAAATGTCTCCGCACCATCTTCAAGGACAAGAATAAAACTTCTTTACTATTTATTTAGTAGTAGAACAAAGACTTGTCATCATTTCATCTTAAACTGAAATATTTTAAATTGCACTCTGTTGAGACTTGCTGCTGAAAAAGCATATATTGCCATCACTACGCTAAGGATCTGTCCAATTTCTCTGCCCACCTTTCAGATAAAGGTGTTGCACTGGATGTTGCACTATGGATTATGGATGTTGCACTGTCTTCTGATCACTGATCATATAGATTCCATCAGTACATGCCCAGGAAGGAAGTCCATGTAATCACCTCAGAGATGGTTTATTCAAGATTATGGGTAGTCTGTCTACTCCAGACATGTCAAACACAGGGCCCGGGGGCCGGATCCGGCCTGCGAAGTGGTTTCATGTGGCCGACGAAGCCATCCTGGAAACAGTGAGGGAACGGCCCCCACTGCCTTGGCCCTGGCCCAGAGACCCTCCTTTTGCCAGAGACCCTCAGATCTATCCCACTCCTGCCCAGGCCCCCATAGGCACCCTTGATGCGAACGATGTAGAGCTGGTCACGCCCACCCAGCAGGCCATACGCACTCTAGCCACGCCCACCCAGGAGGCCACACCCACCCTGGCCCCACCCACCCGGCCCCCTAAGGGCAACCACAATGCTGATGCGGCCCTCAATGAAATTGAGTTTGACACCCCTTTCTAATAATCACCTGGTTAGATTTGGGGTGATATTGAATAAAGGTCAAACCAAAGTTTGATTCCTCACTAAGAGACTTTGAAGGGCACCATGACACATAAATGGTAGATGACAGAAAGGCCTGGAGGAATGTTGTCCATAGGGTCGCGATGGGTCGGACACGACTTCGCAGCTAACAACAACACATGACACATAAATAGGCTATATCACAATGAATAATGGAGTGCAAGCAACACAACCTAAGAACTTTGGAAACCATAAAATGTCTTCAAAAGTTGTTGTAAGTAAGGGCTTTGGTTCATTTTCTTCATTGATTTGCCATTTCTGTTTTACAACCACAGCAGGCAAGGCTGCAACAGTGAAATATATAGTATAGTTGAAGAGGTTGAATCTGTAAGAACCCTTCATAATAAATCTTCACACTGATCTCTCTATAAACAAATATGGCCTATGAGCACAAGGAATGTAAAGCAGTGCTCTCCCAACAAATATTCTGACAGTTTTCTTGTTCATCAGCCTAGTCAAAGTCTCCTGGGTAATGTTCTCCTCTCTGGAACTGAATAGATCAGAGAATAAGGGAGCAAATGTCAGTCTGAAGGACGTCTAATTCCATCTGGTTATTTTAAAATAGAATTCTCAATAGCCGTTCTTGCCCATATTGCTTTATATGATGGAGCTAGCCCAGTTGAAATGGTTCTACTACAAGAAATAAATTCCACTGAACAAAATCATGAGAGTCCCAAAGGTGCTTTTTCAAGAGGCAACTGGACTTTTTTTTCAAGAAAGTCCAGTTGCCTCTTGAAAAAGCACCTTTGGGACATCCATGATCTGGATGACTGAGAATCTCCGTAGACAAAATCATGTAAGATTGAGAGGCATATGTAGTCAATAGGAGATAATCTTCTGATATTTTTCCTCCCACTTCATAGCAATCAGGAAGAGTTCTGAGTTTGACTGGGATGAGGGAAGACTTAATCCTTCCTATATAGGATTTTTAAAATCTACTTCATATGAGTTTCCCCAATAACTAATTTAAGGAGATACTTAAGCAGAAAAAAGATAGAATATAAACAAAAACAGACCATCTGAAACAGGAAACTTGCTTGAGTGGTTTTGCTTTCAAGAGGAGCATGTAGAAAAATAGTTAAAACCCAATCCAAAATTCAGAGAGCCAGGTCAGGTCAGAGTTGTCAGCCAGCCTAGACTTCAGAGTTTCATAAGTAGAATCCACAAAAATATCATGCATGAGCTAGAGATCAAATAATTGTTCCCAATGAAAAGACATGAGTCAAAGCTGCCTCTTAAATCAGGCTGCAGCTTGCTGTCTTTAATCAAGAAGTTTACTCCCTTGCTTGGCAAGGAACCTTGCAAAACATTTTGGCTTTGCTTCCCACCGTATTCATTGGGTAAGGGGCTTGGAGACTTGACATAATCATCTAGCTCAGGGGTGTCAAACTCGCAACGTCACATGACGTGTCACGACGTATCACGGCTTTTTTCCATTGTCGGCAATGGGGTGGGCACGGTTTCGGCATGACGCATCTGGCCCACTGACCGGCAGTTTGACACCCCTGATCTAGCTGTTCAGGTGATACCTTTGTTTGATCAGCCTCAGGTGGCTTTGTATCTCCTAAGACTGACATTCCATAGGTTCAGCTGGAGCAGCTTTATCAGAGCAGCATTTGAGTCCTGGGCCATGACACTTATAGTATATTTCTTCCCTTGATATTTTTTTCTCTAGTGTTAATTATTCACGCATGTTAATTATGCATATCTCCTCTTATGCTTTTATTATCAAGCTACGAAATTTACTGTCTTTAGGACCGCTGTAGTCCTTCTAGTTTGTCTACAGTTGGGGGGGGGGTGAGTGCTCCTTATCAGCGTGAGAGCCTAAGCAGCTGAAGAGATGTTTTGGCAACTGAAGTTTCTTGTCATAACAATTGATGGAAGATTAATTGGGCAATGTTACCTGAACTATGGGGGGGGGGGGAGGGGGGAGTTTTACTCTTTTAATTATCTGTTTCCTGCCATATTCTCAGAGGTAGCTTTTCTTCTATCATACCGGTTGGTTAATGCCTAATAAAGTTTACTTTAGAGATCACAGTGTCTCTGGTGTTTTGCTTTGTTGGGCTTCTTAGTCGGAACCTGACACTCATTTGAATTCTCTGTTGAATTTATTGCATTACTTGGGATGCTACTACTTCTATTTTGGAATAGATGTAAATAAGTTTGCATCACTCTGGATATATCAGTGATTTTTCATAGATCTCCAAATATGGGTACATAGGAAAGTACTTGGAGTGATACAAACCCATTGATCCAACCTAGCCTTCCTTACCCTCTTCTCATAAATCCAGATTAATTTCATTTTAGACTCTGATGTACAAGAAACAAATATCATGCATACAGCCCTCAGTTAATCACCATAACTGCAACCAGGAACTCTATTGCTAAGTGACATGGTTGTAAAACAACAATAAAAATCACGTGGTCACAGAGAGAATGTTTCTTAAGGGGAAATTTGTGGATGATTGAATTTCTTTTAAATTCTTAAGCTCCTCTTCTACATCCTTCATGTTTTTATTGACTAATTGCTTATGACACATGTCACCTCAACTATGAAACAAATACAGTATGGTCTCAGCTCTCGATTGAGACTGATGATGGCAGTAACAGGACTACTTCAAGATTCAAGTCCTGATCACTGTTATTTTTGCCAATTGATTTTCCAGTGTATGATGTCAGTTAATTACTGAGCCCTGCTCATTGCCCAAATGAAAGCACCCATTATGGCTGTATTTCCGATTGATTTTTCCTTGCAAACATGAACAGCAATTTTCCTGTCCAGTGAAGGAGAGCAGTGAAATAATATATATTTTTCAAAGCAATCTTGATGAAAATTCCCAATTGCTGCCTGAAAGAATGTAGATGTGAGCTTCTTTTGAAATGCAGCTTGTGAAACTCAGCTCCAGGTGGAAGCACAATGTCATGTTATGCAGAATGAAACAGAAAACAAGTCTTGAAGCTTCATCCATTGGAGTGGGGGGAAAAAATCCAAGGAACCTATATAAAAATGTGTTTGCTTTGATAAGATAGGTCTTAATTCTTCATGGGATCCTCAACAAGGGTAAGTTGTGGCTGTGTCTTGTTTGAATTGAAATTAGAAAGAATTTAAAGGTTTCTCCTCATGTAAGACAAGCATTTTGATATGTCTAGCAAATACACTCTGAAAGATTCAACTAGGCCTTTTAGACAGGGCTAGATAGAACATCATCATGTTTCTTGTTGATATCTCTTAGTATCATCATTGGTTCCATTTTAACATTTGGTGGGTATACAATCTGGGGATAGTATGGGGATAATTTTGGTTGTGACTGATTGATGCCTACCAGCTACAGGGATATTTCTCTTGGGTGTTTCTAAATCATGTACTATTGTTATTCAATTTATATATGTATGTAAAGTGAAAGTCTCAAATTGCCTTTTTAGTTTGTGTTTAATGCAATATTATTAAAGATAGATGAGAATAGATGAGAATACCTAGTAGATGAGAATACCTGGCTGACATTATTGGGGCTCAGAAGCTAAGCAAATTTGGGCCTAATTTATACATGGTTGAATGACTATCATGGAATTCCAGTCTTGTAGAATAGATTCTATTCTGTTTGAGTGGCATGTCTGTCCAAGAGTTTAATGAGCTTGAGTCTCTGTTGTGTCTACACTGTGTTATTCACGGTTGGCTGTGCCCTAATCTCTTCTCCATTCCGTGTTGTTCACCAAATCATATGCATTCATCCATCTTTAGGGGTGTTTTCTCACTCATGGGGCAAATGAGATAGGAGTCATTAACAGAAGTCGCTATAGAGTAGATAGTTGGCTTCTTCTGCCAACTTGTTTGAAGGTAGTCGGTGGGGTCTATTACCATCTGTAATAGCTGAAAACCAGAGACATGGTGGAGACAAGGACTTTGTTTGCCTCCTGATGTTGTAGAAGAAAATAGCCTGCAAGAAGATGATAGCAGGTCACTTCCATTTTGTTGTGGGGAGAAAAAAAATCTTTATGGATTAGTGTGTCAAGTGACTCAGAGTCCAGTCACCAAATTAGTAGTTATCTGAGTTCTTTGTCCTAAGAATGGAAATTAAAAAAAGAGGGTTGGTATGATTGTCTATCAAATAGTAAGTGTAGTTGATGTATTATTATTGTCAAAAATAATTTTCTCTTCATGAAAATTTAACGGTAGTGTGCATTGAGGAAACATCCTTGTTTATAAATCTCCAGATATAACAAGTGATCAAGTCCTCTCTGTGCTTTACAATTATGCTATCAGTCTTTTCAGCTTGTTTTTGTTTTATCTTTGGTTGGAAGAACAATTTAGAAATGAACAATTTCTGATGTAAATATATTTAATCCCAGAAATCTACTGAATTATTTGGAAAATGGAAACTTAGAGAAGATTAGGATGAGTCAGGCATTAAATTCCACTAAGTTTTCTTCCGACATTTGCTATGTCTTGCCAGCTACACATGTATAACACCTGGAATGTATCCATTTAATAGAAAAATAAATGCTATGAATAATGCTGAAATGCAATAGATGTTGCATTTGAGCAATAGTAAAGCTGCCCTCTATAAAATGAATATATATGAAGGTCAAGTCTTAGGATCCGACATATAGTTTGACAACAAGACAGTTTAGTAAGACAATAAAATACTGTCCCAAATTTACCAGGTGATTTCTACAGGTGGAGATGGACTTGAACTTAAACCTGGGGCTACCAATCTTTGTCCAACACTTTAACCATAACACCACATCATTTCTTCTAAAACACACCTGGTGAAACATTGGCACGTTAAGATAAAACTGACTCAGACATCAGAAATAGCCACACACAAAAAAAAAAAACTTTGTCAAATGGCCATTTTTTTCTTTCTTCACTGGATGCCTTTATATCTTGTAAACTTTCTCTTAAACAAGACAGGGTTAAAATAGGCCCTTTCCTGATCTAATGCTAGCTGGGTCTTCATGTTTATGTGATCAACTTAAACCTGGCCTGGAAACTAGTCAAGCATCCTCAATGAACTCAACTATCATCTTCGTGCTTTCCAAAGACTTCAGAGTTTTGGTATAGAAAAAGAAAAGTGCATTTATGTTAGTACAATGGTACATTTTTTATTATTAGAAATAATCTTAAATACTCATATTATTGATCCTTTTTAAAATAAATGTAAAAGCAATTTAATAAGGCATATTTCACCATTATCTGACATGATTTCTTTTAAGTTTCTGTTCACATGCAACATTAGGTTTATAACACGGCTCACTTTTTTGTGTAATACTAATATTTTTAGCTCTCTGCTCCTTCTCATCACTGTGGAACACTAAGGAAAACAAGCCTTCTGGTGTTGTTTAGGGAAAACAGCAGAAATATTTTTAAAAAAATTATTTGGCAGCGTATCATTATATCCCAAACTCCAAAAAATCATCACATTTCCTATCTAAAGTGGCAGGAAATGAGACAGCAGTTGATGCATTCCCACTATTTATGATTACTTAATGAGTTTTTATTACTTTAATTAATCATTTCTGGAATTATTTCTTTTCATTTGCCGACATGATAGATTTTGAGCAGGAGCGTCATTTGTAGGCCAATAAGCTTTCTGTTGAAACTTCACGGTCCTGCTGGCAGATTTTGCTTGCTTGCATACATTAAAGGAAACAGATTCTCAACAGAGTTTTGTTACTGCAATAACAGACACGTCGACCTTACTTGGTTGCATACAAATTATGAGTTCCTGGATAGTGTTGCCCAAGGTTTATGTTCAATCTGTACTTTCCCGTGGGAAAATGTGACTTTCAATTCCTGAGCTTGTATGGACAATTGAATGCAATTTTCCTTTGGTATGCCATTCTTTCCCCCTGCACAAATGTTGTTATCAGGAGTGGGAGGATCAAAAAGACAAGGTGGTACTTGAAGCGCTGAAATCAAAGCACTGTCCCTTTTGTACAGGTGTACAAAGCTAGTATGAAAGGTGTGCAATGCCACAATCGCCATCTTGCCTTTTATGATACACCCAAATCCATACTGAGATGGGTGCTGCTGTTTCTTATCAGTTATAATAATAATAATAATAATAATAATAATAATAATAATAATAATAATAATAATAATAATAATAATAATAATAATAATAATAATAATAATAATAATAATAATAAGAAGAAGAAGAAGAAGAAGAAGAAGAAGAAGAAGAAGAAGAAGAAGAAGAAGAAGAAGAAGAAGAAGAAGAAGAAGAAGTTGGAAGGGACCTTGGAGGTCATCTAGTCCAACCCCCTGCTAAGGCAGGAAACCCTATACCATTTCAGACAAATGACTGTCCAGTCTCTTCTTAAAAACTTCCAGTGTTGGAGCATTCACCACTTCTGGAGGCAGGTTGTTCCACTGGTTAATTGGTCTAACTGTCAGGAAGTTTCTCCTTAGTTCTAGGTTGCTTCTCTCCTTGACTAGTTTCCATCCATTGCTTCTTGTCCTGCTTTCAGGTGATTTGGAGAATAGCTTGACTCCCTCTTCTTTGGGGCAGCCCCTGAGATATTGGAACACTGCTATCATGTCACCCCTCACCCTTCTCTTCATTAAACTACACATACCCAATTCCAGCAACCGTTCCCGATATGTTTTAGCCTCCAGTCCCCCAATCATCTTTGTTGCTCTTCTCTGTACTCTTTCTAGAGTCTCAACATCTTTTTTACATCGTGGTGACCAAAACTGGATGCAGTATTCCAGGTGTGGCCTTACCAAGGCATTGTAAAGTGGTATTAGTACTTCACGTGATCTTGATTCTATCCCTCTGTTAATGCAGCCTAGCACTGTGTTGGCTTTTTTGGCAGCTACAGCACACTGCTGGCTCATCTTGAAGTGATTGTCCACTAGGACTCCGAGATCCCTCTCACAGTTACTACTATCGAGCAAGGTACCACCTATACTATACCTGTGCATTTGATTTTTCCTGCCTAAATGCAGAACCTTACTTTTTTCACAATTGAATTGAGACCAGTGCTTTTTTTGTAAAAGAAAAAGGTGCCGGAACTCACACATGTCATACAACCCGCCTTGCCTACCCTACAAGGTTCCATCCAAAAAAGGTGCCGGAACTCCGTTCTGAGCGTTCTATGAGAAAAAAAGCCCTGACAGAGACACACACAAGATGCCTGAAAATATAGGTGGTTTAGAATAAAACTCATTGAAGGATAATGCACATTTAAAATTAGTTCATAAATAGAATGACTGGTATTTAAAGACGTTCTACATATTGCCACGAAGACAAATATTCGTTGAAGATCTTACTTGCTCTAATTCAGGTTTATGTTGTTTATTGGTTAGATCCAACTCCTACAAGTTTCTTTAAAGCATTTAGAGTATTTCAGGCAGATTTCTCAAGGTCATCTTGCCACACCCCTGTTCTCTTCCCAGTTTTGGATTGGCAGTTAAAGAAACTGGACAATATTGATGCAAATAAGAGATTCCTTACAGCATTACAGAGCCCTGGTGTTGCAGTGGTTAGAATGCCGTATTGCAGGCTAACTCTGCCACTGGTAGGGGTTCGATCCTGACCAGCTCAAGGTTGACTCAGCCTTCCATCTTTCTGAGGTAGGTAAAATGAGGACCCAGATTGTTGGGGGCAACAGACTGACTCTATGAACCCCTTAGAGAGGGCTGTAAAGAGAGCATTATTAAGTATATAAGTCTTCTAAGTGTTATTGCTATTATTATGTATTCTCTCGATGATGATGATGATGATGATGATGATGATGATGATGATGATGATGATGATGATGATGCCCTGTTCACTGCCCTGAGTCCTTCGGGAGAAGGGCGGTATACAAATAAAATTAATTAATTAATTAATTAATTAATTAATGATGATGATGATGATGATATCCATTCAGTCATATTTGTCTTGTAGATTCTATGGGAAAGGTCTCTCCACATCTTCCGACCCTGCGCTACTTTCCAATAAGATAATAGCACTTATTATAGATGGACGAGTATATTAGAGAGCATAGTGTGTCCTGTCCTGTCCTGTCCTCAGCTGTTCACAGAGAAGAGAAAAGGCAAAAATACTCTGAGACATAAACATCACAGACAGGATCTTCAGGAAAACTCATCCCAAGAAGTTTATTTAGCATATTATTATTTTTTTTAAAAAATGTACAGCCCTTCCCCACCCATCTTATGTAGCATAATCCTGAGTAGCTCACGGGCAATACAAAAGCAGTAGAACAATTTTTCAAGTAAAAAACAAACAAACACCAACATCTTCCCAGCACTGCAAATACAACATGTCCTCATATGAAGCCCCCGGACCAGGGCTCATCCCTCCCCAAAGTTTATAGGTTATTTACAGAAGCCAGGTTATTTTCAGAAGCCAGGTGATTTACAACTTTTCCGTAGGCCAGACCTGCTGGATATCAGGGGAGGGTGTTCCAGGGACTGCTATCAAGAAGATGCTTTCCTGGGCCCTACTGGGTAGAAACACTTGAAGGAAGGGACCTGGACTGTACCCACCGCTTCAGACTTAATAGAGCAGGATGAAAGCCCCAAGGAAAGGCAGTCTCACAAATTTATTCATAGCATTTATTTATAAAACTTATTGGCCACCCATCTTAGCATAGGGTAACTATGGTATAACCTTGCCCTGTGTTGTTTGGGGTGATAACCAAATTTACTAGCTCAGCAAAAGTTGTTGCAGATATATAGACTGCCAAGGCCTTAGGGAACCTATCAAGGTCAAGTAGTTCTTTAAAACTTCCTTTTGGTCCTGATTTTTTTTTTTAGAAGTGCTTCAGATCATCTTTTGAAGCACTGGGAGTGGGTCATCCTCAGACTGGAATGGCACCTGATCTTTGGTGATCTGGTACCCACCATTCCAGAATATAGGGTGATAGATCAGTGGTGGGATTCAAATATGTGAACAACTGGTTCTCTGTGTGGATGCCGCTTCTGGAAGTCCGTTCCGGGGACTGGGCAACAAAAAATTAGCTACTGGTTCTGCTGAACTGGTGCGAACCAGCTGAATCCCACAACTGCCTTGGTGGAGCAGTGGGCTAATGCCTCCTTAAGTAACACCAGCTGCCTGCAATTAGTGCAGGTTCGCATCCCACCAGGCTCAAGGTTGACTCAGCCTTCCATCCTTCCGAGGTAGGTAAAATGAGGACCCAGATTGTTGGGGGCAATTAAGCTGACTTTGTAATAATGCCGCTTGGGGTGTGTGTGAAAGCCCTAATAAGCAGGCATATACATAGAATGAAGGCTACTGCTAAGTTTGTAAGCCACCCTGAGTCTTCGGAGAAGGGCGGGATATAAATGGAATTTAAAAAAACAACTGTGATAGATGCATCCAATATGTGTCTAGGGTTGTTGTGTTTTTTTTTTCCAAGACACACATTCCTTTTCTTGTACTTTTGCCAACGTTTTACAATCACAGAAATCATGATGCTTTTATTGTTGGCAGTGTTCTGGAGAACATGTAATGGAATGTAAGTCTGCCACAGCACCTGAAAAGGGTGGTTATACTTTATTTATTTATTTATAAATAATTTAGTTTAATGAAGAGAAGGGTGAGGGGTGACATGATAGCAGTGTTCCAATATCTCAGGGGCTACCACAAAGAAGAGGGAGTCAAGCTATTCTCCAAAGCACCTGAAAGCAGGACAAGAAGCAAAGGATGGAAACTAGTCAAGGAGAGAAGCAACCTAGAACTAAGGAGAAACTTCCTGACAGTTAGAACAATTAACCAGTGGAACAACCTGCCTCCAGAGGTGGTGAATGCTCCAACACTGGAGGTTTTTAAGAAGAGACTGGACAGCCATTTGCCTGAAATGGTATAGGGTTTCCTGCCGGAGCAGGGGGTTGGACTAGATGACCTCCAAGGTCCCTTCCAACTTTATATTATTTTTATTATTATTTATGGGACTTATATGCCGCCCTATCTCCCGAAGGACTCAGGGCAGCTCACAACAATAAAACAGCTATAAAAAACAGTAATACAAATATTAAAAAAGAATTAAATTACAAAGCCCCATAATTAATTACTAAAACCAATAAAATTAAAACAATATTAAAACTCCCCATCCTCAGTCCAGGTCGGCCAGTTGAGAGCATAAGACAGAACTCCTGGGAAACTAATCCATTTCTGTCTCTACTAAGTAAGGCACTCCTAGAGATCCAGGCTACCTATGGGTGGGCATTGTTTGATGAGCTGTGAGAATAAATCATATTGTGATTTAAAATAGATCAATTAGTTAAAGCCAGATGGAAGGGCACAATTGCTTCTGCAGTACTTGAGACAAGGAGTTTCAAACAATCGCTGATTTAAAATAGAAATAAATAAAAAAGCAAGAGATGTTAGATTTGTATCTGTACGGATATTATGTCATTGGGTAAAGTAAAACATCCAGGGAGGGTTTTATTTGGGTTAATTCATTAGAGTTAAACATGATGTGTGTGAAACCTGTTGCAGAGCTATTCTACTGTTGCTCCTTCAGCAAAGTCTCTCTCTCTCTCTCTCTCTCTCTCTCTCTCTCTCTCTCTCTCTCTCTCTCTCTCTCCCTCCCTCTCTCTCTGTCTCTCTCTCTCTCTCTCCCCACCATAGCATGAAAAGAATTGAATTCATGCTGAACAGTGAACCAAAACAGCTGAACTGACTGTTGGCACCAGCTGTTTTTGAATTGGTTGGCCTTTTCTTGGTCTCCCTTCAAAGTCACAATCTTCAAATGGTGTGTGTTGTACTGCCAAAATAGCCATTAAACATAATTAATTAGCATTTTTCCTCACTGGTTTAAAATGGTTTCCAACAGACGGGTGCAGCCATAATGTAGGCAAATTGTGGGCATGAATAACACACTGGTTTGTCTTTCCCAAAGTTGATTAATTTTATCCTGGAGGATTCATTAACCCAATTAATTTCTTTCAGTTGGCATACTAAACCCAATTTACTTAGTTGCACACCAAACCTGTTTCCTTGGTCAGCCCACCAACTAGGGACAGGAACTGGCTTCATGGTACATGTGATCTAAAATATAATCGGCTAGTTTTCTCCGTACAGCCATAAGCTCATCTCAAGGAAAACAGTTGCTCTGATGGGAAAGGGCTTTGAAGTTAGTATAAGCTCTTTCTGTCCTATCAACTTATCTTTCTCCTCTCTAAACTTGCCAGCAGAAGCACCTTATAAAGTTTTGGAGAAAAGAATCAGAAGAGTGTCTATTTGTCTCCAAACAGAATGGTACCAACATCCTTCTATATAGTCTGCCATTGGGGTTAAAAGAGGATGGCCAGTGGCTATTCTTTTGTATTTTTAATTCTGACATAGATACACTAGATCCTGGTGCTAAGAAAGAAGGGCAGTGCACTGATCACCTTTCCTTTCTTTAGAATGCATTCATTAAAGCTGCAGTGACATCTCCCTAAGCATATATTTATTTTGGCTAAGATTACTTGTCTGTGTTAACATGTCCTTCTGGCAATGTGTTATTGTTCTTGTGGTTTTAAGGACTTGGATTTTATACCAGCTTGATTTTTTTTAAAAAAATTGCAAATCTTTACGTCCCTGTCTAATCCACAACTCAAGGGTTTTCTGGTGGTCTGAGTAGTTAACCAGTTCCACCTAACTATTGTGATATTGCCTAGAATAGATGGTGTAATCTGCCAAGATCAAGAGAGACTATCTGAAGTTGATTTTGACCCCTTTTGGCAAAATATGGAAGTGATCTGTTATTACCATGTTCTAAGCATTTTTTTTTATTCCCCAGTCTCCTAAAGCTTAGAGATTTCCTATCCAGAAAATCTGTCAATGAGATCTGAGCCTGCTTAGCGTTCAAGAACATCCAAGTTTAAATTTAATACATGCATACATACTTCCATCTGCTGTTATTCCCCATAAATGTCCATAGAAGGAATCAGCCACTTTAGCTGAACATCATCTTCATAAATTGTGAGAAAAGACCAGTGTCATTCAATCATCTCCTATCAAATGCTACAGTACTCTTATAACAGGTTTGTGTGTGTGTTGTATATGTATGCACTTCTTAGAAGCGATAGGTCTTGCCCTTCATTCATTTATCTTGTTATACTTCCTGTGACATGCCAGCTCTACTTAATCGTTAATAACAGGTTTTATAAGAAGGCGTGATGGCCCTGTTATGACCTGATGAACAGTCATTTTCTTCTGTTTGCATCTGTTTATACACTTGCCTTTGAATGTTCTGTCCTTGTGCTGACAGATCCTATTATATCTAGAGATTTAATGCAAATCAGAGTGGTCTGTCTTTTTGACAACGTGTGTATGTTATTTTTTTTCCTGGATTGGAAAATAAATACAATTATGATTAGAATACCTCATTATCTTCAGGTTCTTCCAGAATATTTGTGGAAGATCAGTATCTTATGTATCTAAAGGAGATCTTGGGGTATGATCCATTGTGTTACTTGGTTGACTTGCAAGGTTCAGCCTCACAAAAGCCCATTTATATTTATATTATTTATATTTATATTTATGTATATTCTCTCTCTCTCACACACACACACATACATACATTTAAATGGAAAGGTCATAAGAGACTATGGGAGCAGAGATGCTTAAATTAGGAAATGACTCTTCTGCAAAAGGATGATAAAATAAAATGATAATCACTTTGCCAGTGAAAGTTATTAAACTTCCTACAGTGGTGATTAGCTGGGTGATGTTATTAATTGCAAATGGGGCGGTTGAAAAGACCACCGATTATTTCTGAAGTTATATCCGTTGAATGTTGAACAGATGTAATACTTGCCTCTCTTCCTTGACAAACCAGAGAATAGCAGTGTTGTGAGAATGTGTACAGTTCTGATCTTACACTGCATTTGGGAAATTCAGGATAGAGATGGCATTATTTAAAAGTACTTAGGAAAAATTTCAGAATCATAAGCACAGAGCAGCAGAAGAATCAATTACCAGTGAGATGACAGGCTCCCCTTTGCTACATAAGTGTTGAAAAGAAGCTGGACAGTCACACGTCAAAGAGGTTTTAATTCTTGCACTGAGTAGGGCCTGGAGCTGATGGCATCAGTGGTTCTTTTTGACCTCGGTGACTCTGATTTCTCTAACTGTTTGTAAATGAAGGCAAAAGAAAAAGGAGGATTATGGACTGCAAGGCAATCAAACCGGTCAGTCCTAGAGGAGATCAACCCTGACTGCTCTTTAGAAGGCCAGATCTTGAAGGTGAAACTCAAATACTTTGGCCACCTAATGAGAAGGAAGGACTCACTGGAGAAGAGCCTAATGCTGGGAAAAGTTGAGGGCAATAGAAGAAGGGGACGACAGAGAATGAGGTGGCTGGATGGAGTCACTGAAGCAGTAGGCGTGAGCTTAAATGGACTCCAGAAGATGGTAGAGGACAGGAAGGCCTGGAGGAACTTTGTCCATGGGGTCGCAATGGGTTGGACATGACTTCGCAGCTAGCAACAACAAATAACTTCAGTGGTGGGATTCATCCAGTTTCCACCACTTTGGCAGAATTTTGTTGTTGCCCAGGCCCAGAATGGACTTCTGGAAGCGGCATCCACACAGAGAACCGGTTGTTCACATATTTGAATCCCACTACTGTATAACTCCACCTCCCAAGTGCATATTCTTGCTGACTCCATTGCCAGATAGATTAAGTCATGTGACATCAGAAACCAGGAATATGTCGGTCTCTTGGATTCAAAAATTAGCACTCTAATTTAATTGATCTTTGGATTCCATTCAGAAATGAAATCCCGTTGATTTATACTCTTTCTGAACTTGCAGGCTAATGGCACAGCCTTAGGCAAGTCACTATCATGTCTTACAAGAGAGATGTTGAGGATAAATGAGTTGAAAACTGTGAAGTGCTTTGCACATTGAAAATGCCCATGGAGATAATTAACAGTAATGGATTTGACTGTTAGATTTTTTTTCCTGAGTCAGCCAGTATGCAAGGCCTAAGTATTGGAGAAGTATTACTTGTCTGAAGGCTTGTATCAACCAATATGAAAGATAGGTCCTTGGTCAAATGTCTTGACCAGGAATGAAATGTTTGAGTATTCTTATAGGAAACGCTAGTGATTTAATAAGTAAACTGCAAAAACATACAAATAAATACTGCTGTAGAAGATTTGCCTTTTCTGCACGTATTTTGGGTGTGAACCATTTGCAAATAGATTTGCAACATTGATATTTACATGTGGATTTTTCCATACTATCAGCAAATATTTTTATCAAAAATATTTCCATTTACGCAATGAAGAAATAAATAAAAAGCACGGGCAAAAGTTGCATGAAATGACAGCTGAATGCACACTTATACCAGCAAATCTAAATTCAGTTTGCTTTCAAAAAGTGTGGAGATTCTCAGTCATCCAGGTCATGGTTGTCCCCAAGGTGCTTTTTCAAGAGACAATTACACTTTGTTTTTCCTTGAAGATGTGAACTGAAAAAGCTTCTTGGATGAGAGGCAAAATGCCTTCAAGGAAAAGCAAAGAAAGTCCCGTTGCCTCTTGAAAAAGCACCTTTGGGATGTCCTTTAAATCTTTTTACTTTTTTCGTTTCTATAGTCCTTTCAATTGCTTATCTGGTAATTATATGGTTCACAACTTTATTTGAAACCATGGTTTGCTTCATTGGTGGCTGCTGATCACCCTCCAGTATAGGCCTATTGCTCAATTCATCCAATATACCAAACCAAAATTAGCTGCATTATGCTTGATTGCAATGTGGTTTCCAGCCATTGGTTTGTGTGTGTGTGAGTGTGTGTATGTGAGTGAATGTTTACAACTGGTTGGCACTGATTTAGATATAGTAAAAGGTGAGAGTTTATTGCATTCTTGTAGTTACTAACAGTAGCAGTTGTTCATTGACTGGTATGGGTGGAAAACACCCTTGAACCATCATCTCCATCTTACTGTAATTATTTTCTGTGATTTGGATACTTCAGCTGATGAAATTCAAAACCATGTTGACCTTGTTGAAGTCACTGCAGATTCATATCCAGCTGCTAATCAATTACTTATTACCAAGCCAAGTAGCACCAATCATATATTTGTGTATTTGATTTTTGTTTCCTTAATGGAAAAGTTTGCAGACTTCTGTTACTTCTTGTCTGTTATTTTCTTCCAGTTCCCTTAATCTGTCAACCAGACTCTGAATTTTCTGATACATTTTCTTTTCTGATACACATTCCCTTCACATCCTCCTTCACATCTGAGTCAATGATAAAAAATGTTGGACCCTGTTCTGAATTCTGTTATCCTATTTGATATCATCCTTCAGTCTGATGAGGAATGATTCTTGAGGATTCTGAGTGCAATTTTTGTGCCAGTTAGCCAGCACACACTTAACTTACTTGCTAGTCTGAATGCCATGTGGCATTTTGTCAAATGCTTTGCTGAAATCAGGTTATATCATTTCTACAACATAACCACAATCTGTTCAAGACATATACCTTAACAAAAGAGATCAGATTAGCCTGGCAAGATTTTGTCTTGACATTTTGGGGCAATCATCACATTATTTTCCAAGTACTTACAGATCAATCTCTATCTAATTTGTTCAAGAAGTTTATGATTCCATCATTCCACTGATTATTCTGTTGCAGTTCTGCTGAATTTGCTTTCGTCCCTTTGGCAGATAGGAATAATATTTGCCATCTTCCAGTTGTTTTGCACTTTTCTTGAGCATTTCTCAAACATAATATATAAGTTCAATTAGACAGATAGAAACTCCATCACTACCTCAGGATATAATCCATCTGACAAGGGGAATGTAAAGTTATACTGAGCAAACAGTGGTGGGATTCAGCCAGTTCGCACGACTTCAGCAGAACCGGTAGTTAGCCCAGAATGGACTTCCGGAAGCAGGATCCACACAGAACCAGTTGTTCACATATTTGAATCCCACCACTGTGAGTAAATATTCCCTCCCTCTGTTTATCATTCTCGCTTTTCAGCTTCTTCATTATTGCCTTCATTCTTCTCAAAGAATATAATGCTGTCTCCTTGGTTCTAGACTACGTTAATATGTTGATTAGTGATCTACTCCTCTTTCCATTTCTTATACATGTGATGAAGTTGTTTTGACTGTTGTTCTTCTCAAATACTAATTAAGATTTTGTGAACTCAGACTGAATGCTTGAGCTGTCTTCTTTCTTTGCTTAAATTGTTTACAACTGTGCTTTTACAGTACTGCAAAAAGTTTTAGGAACTTTTTTTTGCCTATTTGTAATCCTTTTCTCATTGATTTCTTCTGCTAAGAGTTCTACTAATAATTCTACAAAGCCTACTAAATCTGATTTTTTTTTTTGAAGTCCAACATATACTTTTGACCACAGTCAGCCATAGGTCCCCTTAAACTCCTGAACTCACGAACTATTCTTTTATTTAGGTTTCTGCTATATCCACTCCATTCACAATGTTTCCTTCTATTGATTAGGGTTAGGATTCATCAAGGTTTTTCTGCCATTCCCTAGAAGAATCTTGTCAGCAGTCATGCATTTCTCAGAAGAACCAAGTTTGTCACAGTTTGTATTGCAATAGGTGTAGGATTAAAATTCACCATCCTTTATGGGATTCCCTACCTCTCTGAAAGAGCTATGGTTTGTTTTTGAATCACAACAACCACACCTTCTCTTTGGTGGAAGGCAGTAGCAAACATCATAAAAGTATTGTTTTATTGATCCTTCTACTCTATATAGTATAATTCATTCACTTGGCTATTTTTGTGCATATGTAAATATTTTCAGCATACAATGTAACATATCCTCTCTTTCAAATGCTTCTTGTCGTTTTAAATAAGTTACATCTTTCAATTGCCATGTTTTAATAATAATAATAATAATATCAATAACAACATTAACAACAACAACAACAACAACAATAACAACAACAACAACAACAACAACAACAATAATAATAATAATAATAATAATAATAATAATAATAATAATAATAATAATGAGTTGGGGGGGACCTTGGAGGTCTTCTAGTCCTGCTCAGGCAGGAAACCCTATACCATTTCAGACAAATGCTTGTCCAGTCTCTTCTTGAAAACTTTGTGTTTTTAAGCATTCACAACTTCTGGAGACAGGTTGTTCCACTGATCAATTGTTCTAACTGCCAGGAAATTTCTCCTTAGTTCTAGGTTGCTTCTCTCTTTGATTAGTTTCCATCCATTGCTTCTTGTCCTGCCTTCAGGTGCTTTGGAGAATAATTCTGATTTTATCTTGTAGTGGAATTTGTGTGTGTGTGTGTGTGTGTGTGTGTGTGTGTGTTTGCGAATGGGTGGATGAGCACCTTCAAGTCTGTTTTTAACTCCTGGTGACTGCTTCATTCTGCTGTTGTAGCTACCTCAAGTATAATTCAAGTCTTCATGTAGTCAGTTTTCTGACTTGGTCTACCTCGTAGGTCTCAGAGGTAAGGCATGTTTACTAGTTACTATGGTTTCTCAGAACCAAATACTGTTCCTCTGTAGCAGGGGTGTCAAACTGTTGGCCCACAGGCCGGACGTGTCACGATGAAATCATGCCCACCCCATTGCTGGCAATGGGGAAAAATCTCTGATATGTTGCACAACATCACGTGATGTCATGAGTTTGACATGTCTGCTCTATCTATAGTATCATTATTTTTCTTTCCAGTCCATTACATTAAATGCATAAGTGGGATCATCACCTCACTGATAGATTTGTAAGTTCCCTTCGTATACACTATATCCAAAACCTTTGGTGATATGATTGGGGTTGTTATTGGAAGTATTATTTGACCCAACATGGATCAGCAAGAAGACATAACAGTGGATTTAGTTTTATCATAACATTAATCCATGTTCCCATAATACAACACTCTTTACAAACTGATGGAATCAGTTGAGATACCCTTGGTGCTATCTGAGCTTGGTTGTTTTCTTGCAGACATTTCATAGGTAACATCATCAATGCTAGCTGCCACATGTTATTTCTGTTTTCATGGAGATGAATCACAAAATTCCACAATTCTTCTTTTTGTCATCTTGAGGGGTATTACAAATATATGCCATTTGCTTTCAGGTAGGAGCATAAACATTCATTTTATTAGGGATTCTAAGTAGCCTGCACAGGTTCCTCTTTATCTAAACAACAATAGGTCTCCCTAGCAATAGTCCAATAACAGTAGTTGGATTGACATGGTCATCAAAAATCATATACGAGTTTCCATGACTGGAGGTGGACTTGACCCTTGGTTGCAGGTATTTCCAATCACTTAGTGATTACTTCATTTCTTAATGAAAGTTCCTTTGGTGGGGGAAACAATGTCAGTCCACTATTATTTTCTCAGGTAGTGAAGTTAGCCAAGTATAAACTCTAGATTTAGAGGAAAATTCCACCAACAATTTTAACTGCCAAACTCTTGTTAGCCCTTCTTGTCTACTTCTTCAGGATGCTCATTCCTTGAAAATCATTTTTTGTTAGGTTATATTGAGAAAAAGCTACACAAAGCATATTTGCTGAATTTTTAAAAAATGATTGTATACTGAAATCAAAGACAGTGCCAGATCAGCTATCTGTCCTGACAAAGTGTATTTCAGAGGAACTTTGAAGTATGAGTGAGTTCTCCCAAGTAGAGGGGTTAACATCATGTTGACCAACAACAAAGAGAAAAGCTTCTGTATAGGAAGGTGAGTCAGCTTTTACTTACCTATGGTAGTAATTTCTATTGGTCTCTCTTTGTTAAGGCTTAACTTGCTTTCAGCTTCTATAAATGGATTTGACTATAGTTTCAAATTAGGGTTAAATACAAGATGAGGATTATTTTTTTAAAAAACTTAGGACAAATCAGGAGTAATAAACTATCTTTTTAATATAAAAAGGAAGGAAAAGATAGGGGCTGGGAAATAAAATCAGCTTTGAGTTCATCTTCACTCCTGAGTTCTACATGAATATGATGAATTGTTCATATAATTGGTAATATAGAGAAGTGGATAACAATTGTCTTCCTCTCCTAACGAAATGCATGGTATAATTTTTTGTTTTTATCAGGAAAAAAATATTGGCAGCTCAGGATGGAACTGTACAGTCCTTGGTGCTCTCTGATCTTGTTTGTATGTTTAGTTGGTTATTTCAAACCTACAATCACTTGCAATGATGATATTTCTTAGGTAGATCATGAAATGTCTGCAAGCAAACAATCAAGCTCAAAGAACATCAAGAACCCCACAATTTTTGTTTCATCAGAGGAAGAAATTCAGTGATCCTTCTGCATTTGCACTGTCTTTAAGTTATACTTAGATTTCTTTTTACTTTTTAACGGTACTCAGAAAAAAAAAAACTTCAGAATTCATGACCTAATTCTCCAATCTCTGTAATGCACAGATTGAGAAAATTTTAATCTTCCCACAGGAAAAGATTGGATTATAAAATTGACGGAGCTCACAGAGATGGCAAAACCAACCAGTTTGGACATGAGGAAGAAAAAACACACACAATAAAAACTTTTTTTAAAGGATGGAAGCCTTATATGGAATTTTTGCTGAAAGAAAAAAGTGACCCGATGATTTATTTTTAGAAGACTAAAAAAAGTTTAAGGAAGGAGGGAAAAGAGTAAAATGGCAATTACTTGGTGGAAAGATGGGTGGAAATCAAAATTCATGGGGGTTTTCTTTCACTTTACTTCTTTTAATTTCCTATCTTTTTTTCTTGTTCTTATTTTTTCAAAAAAATATTTTTTTATAATTGTATTATATTATGAAATTCTAAATTCATAATACAATAAATTCTGATGTGAATTCTAATAAAATGTTTGTTTGTTTTTTTAAAAAATAAGGCAATTTATCAGTCTCGCCTTTCATCATTTGCATACCTATAGTCAAAAAAGGAAAGCTTTGTCTGTTCACACAAATACTGAATTGCTAAAAATGGAGTCAGGGAGCTTTTCCAAATAACATCCATTCTAAAGGTATATAATGTTAGTTATGACTTCTGTCCCCCAAGAAGAGCAGAATAAAATGTCTCTTGCTTATGGATCCTTTTGTCTTCACTTGATGTCTATTTCCTGAAGGCAGAAAGGGAAGTAAAACGAGAAGATGCCCCTTCTCTATTGTCGCTTCTTCTTCATAGAATATGAAGTAATTACCTTGGCCTTTCATTAGGCTTTAAAATTTTGGTTGTGTATACCTGAGCCTGGGGTTTGGAATGTGTTAAGAGCCCCGTTTTCTGGCTTTACGATAGTTGGTTATTGTTTGTATGATTTTATTGTTTGCAACTATTTTAACTGTTTTATAGTTTTAGAATTCTAAGCTATCCAGTCATTTGAGTATCTAAGGACTATCTAAGGGAACACCTGCTACCGGCATCATCTTCCCATCGTCCTGTGCGCCCCCACAGGGAGGGCCTTCTCAGGGTACCGCCGGTTAATGAATGCCAGCGGGTTATTCCCAGGGGAAGGGCATTCTCTGTGGGTTCGCCTGCCCTATGGAACCAACTACCCACAGAACTTAGGACTGCCCCCGACCTTCGCTCATTTCGCTGGGACCTGAAAACTTGGCTCTTCGATCTGTTTGGTCCAGACTGTGGGGTTGTTAATTTAACTGGGTTTTAGATTTACTCTTGGGGCTTGAATTTAATTTAATTGTTTTATTTGTTTTTAATTTTTTGTATTCATGGTTTTAACTGCCCTGTAAACTGCCCTGAGTCCTACGGGAATAGGGTGGTATACAAATCCAATAAAATAAAATAAAATAAAATAAATTTGGCTGAAATGGGCGGCTAGAAGAAACTGAATAAATAAACAAATACATAAAACATAAACTCGTGTTAGAGTCAACACAAAGGGACATTTCTCTCCCACCCCTCAAATTACCACCAACTGTCATATCCAAAGGATTCTCAAAGTCTTCAGCTTATTTGCTTTTAAATGTTTACTGTTTCCACCCCCAACCCACCCCTACTTCTGATCACTTATGCTGCTAGGAAGCCCCTTAGCCTACAAAGATCCGCATTACAAACTTCAGTCTTACAACTATGACTCTTTTCTCAAATATTGCCCCTCTTAATGAATTTATTTCACAATATTTGAGAAAGTGTTCATGTTAATGCCTTGTTTTGCTTTATAATATTGTTCTTTTTTAATTTTTATTTACCATTTTGCTTCTATGGTGTGATGTTGCTGTAGCCCAGCTATTTGTGATGTTCTTTCATCTTCAGACATTTGCATGTCATTAGTTGTGAAACTGGGAAGACATGAGAATGGCAAAGACATTCTGGGTTGTATCCTACTCTTTGAATTCTTAGGAATAGAACTGTCCCTGTTTTTAAGGTGTACCATTGGTATGATGAGTGTAGTCCTTGACTTACAACTATTCGTTTAGCAACCATTCACTGTTACAACAGTTGTCAAGTTTCCGATAAACGAGACCAAACAAATCAGAACTCCGAGGCTAGAGATTTCCTCAAAGAACATGTTTATTGGCTACATAGTAATGGCACATTTAAAAGTGAAACCAAGTCTGAAGTTCCCTTCAAAGAGAGACAATATTACAAAGTTGGACTTCCCACCCCATGGCTACGCAATCAGCTACATTCCCCAATAGAACAGTTTGGTGGGCTTTCTCACCAAATGCTCAAACCCTCCCCACAATCTAACTGACAGAAATGACCCTGGTTCCCATGGGACAGTGAAATGTTTGGACTAGCAGAAATCCTTCATACCCCCCTCCCAACTGTGTGGCAACAGAATGTGCAAGATGGCTGTAGCCAGGTTCGTTGTAGAGTTGACAACATCACTGAAAAAAGTAATGTACAATCATCCTTGAACTTGCAGTATCTCCATGGTCATATGATCAAAAATCACGTGCTTGGCAGCTCACTGGTATTTACAATGATTGCAGTGTCCAGGGGTCATGTGATTGCCACTGGCAACTTTCCCAGGCAGCTTCCAACAAACAGTCAATGGAAGAAGCCAGATTTATTGACAACTGTGTGATTCACTTAATAGCCATGGCAAAAGAGGCCATAAAATTGGGCAAAATTGACTCACTTAATAATCACCTTGCTTAGCAAAGGAAATTATGGTCTCAATTATGGCTCTAATTTGAGGACTGCATGTATTTACCTGTAATGATCTTGCCAAAATCCAATCTGGTTGAATACACTTACAGAAATGTTGGGTTATGAACATTTATATTCCCATTTCTTTCTTAAAAGAAACTGTGATTTAATGATCCCAAATGTAGAATTGGCTAATAATTTTATTATAAACAATGAAAGTAGCACAACAGAATGGGTAAGCTTATGAATGTTTAAAGGGCTACTATATCTGCACTGCGGAATCCAGAAATCTACTAAATGACAACCCAACATGCAGGTTTGTCTTTCTTGGTTACCATCTAATATTCAGATTTTTGCAGCTCAGATCTGGTAGCCCTTCTATAAAGAATTCTTAATCAGAAAAGTGAGTTAGAAAAAAGAGGAGTGTATTTATACAAAGGCTAATCTATAGGTTTGTAAAAAAAATGAATTGTTGATGCATTTAAAAAAGAGGTTTTATGGCTAGTTTTTTTAAATCTCTTTCTCTCTCTTTCCCTGTGTTTATCCTAGTCACAACTGATTTATCTAGCCCTGTGTTTTCTGAAATGTTAGTTGTACCTATGACAGTGCTTCCCACCCACCCTGCAACTCCTACACCATCTGTCCGCCTGATGAATTCCTCTCCTTCCCCTTCTTTAGCTATCCCAAGTTCCAGGATCCTTCCCTCTGCTCCCCGAGATGTGGTCCCTGTCTTGGTCTCCAGCCGATTTGTCCGTCTCAGCTGGCGCCCACCTGCAGAAGCAAAAGGGAACATTCAGACCTATGCAGTCTACTTTTCCAGAGAAAGCATCAAGAGGTAGGTCTGGATCATGCTAGTTACCTCTAAAGACAGAGGAAGGCTTCTTCTTCTTCACCAAGGAAATTCAAATTCTGTGATCTGCATGAATGATATAAGCTGAGTTGCTTAGAGTTACCATAGTGAGTGATGCAATACATAGATAGATAGATAGATAGATAGATAGATAGATAGATAGATAGATAGATAGATAGGGACAGAAAGACAGACAGACAGACAGACAGACAGACAGACAGACAGACAGATAGATAGATAGATATGGAGATAGATAGTGAGACAGACAGATATAGATATAGATGACAGATGATGAAGATGATATACACAGACAACAGAGATGATGATGAGAGAGATAGATAGATAGATAGATAGATAGATAGATAGATAGATAGATAGATAGATAGATAGATAGATAGATGATAGATAGATAGATAGATAGATAGATAGATAGATAGATAGATAGATAGATATGGAGATAGATGGATGGATGATAGATAGATAGATTTTGAATGTTTGTGTATATTCTGTTTCAACTGCTCTACAAAAGATTCTCCTTCTCTGCTTTATTTTTAATCATACCTCTCATTTACTTAGCATGTGTGTGTCTGTGTATGTGAAATGAACCAGAACAAAATATAACATGCGATATAAAAATGCTAAATTGTGGGAGAGGGTGGAATTAGGAACAAAAACCATCCAGTGGTGATGCAAAAAAGATAAATGGATCTTCAACAAATACTTAAAAAGATGTAAAAATAGGTGCTACACACACTTGAGGGGAGACAATATTTCAGAAGGTACATCCCATTCTGGTAAACCCAGAGTGAAGTCCCGATGGTGCTATGTGATTCTTGAAGACTTGCAGTAAAACTTCCCCAAACAATCAGTAATTGACAGGTTTGCAAAGGTAAAGATGCCCTAAGTTCAGGGTCTCCTATGTCATAATCAACACCCTGAAGTTAGGAAGATTAATTACATTTTCTTGAGCCAAATGGAATATGTAGATATATTCATAAGGTGTATAAAGTTTCTCAAGAGAGAAAAGGATGGTTGTGTAGTAGGTTGCTTTGAAATACTATTAATACCTTATTTTCCCCGAAAGTAAGATCGGCTCTTATATTAATTTTTGCTCCAAAAGACGCATTAGGGCTTATTTTCTCGTTAGGTGTTATTTTGGGGGAAATATGGTACTAAATGCATCTGGCTGACAAACTTAACTAGGGCTTATTTTTGGGATGGGGCTTATATTAAGAGCATCCTGAAAAATCATGCTAGGGCTTATTTTCTGGTTGGGTCATTTTTTGGGGGAAACAGTAGCAGAAGGGGCAAGAGGTAAAGGGAATTGGTACTTACTCACTTTAGATGAGGTTATCAACACTGCAAATGATCTAAACATTGCAATATTAGCAATCAGATGCCTCGGAGAAGTTAACAAATAGTCAAGAAAGTCTTCTAGTTTTGAAACCTCTTCATAGGCAAGTAGATTCAAAGTCCACTAAGAGACAAGTGGCCATGGGGAGAATCTCCATCCATACCCATGCAGAGAAATCTCATTTGTAAAGACAAGCTAACTCAGCAAGGTCAATTTGTCTCAACCAATTGCTGAGGTGAAGTCAAGTGTCTCTTCATGATAGAACATCCTACAGAGAGATGGTGCTTCACACAACTTTACCAATTGAGTGTTTTCAATAATTCACCAGTTATAATTGCTTGCCCTATATCATGAATCTCTAACCTTGGAATCTATACCTGTCAAATCCATCAGTGGTAGGTTCCCTTCTGAGCAAAGGCTATATCGTGAAGAGTTAGAGATCCATCAGTGTTAGGATGACAGGCAGGTAAAAAAGGGAAAATGTCACCTTCAACTTCAACTCAGACATAGTTGAATTCATGGCCATGTAAAATGCTACCTGAGTATTTTCTCATTGTTTCCATTCAAATACAAACCAAGTTCAACCTTGCTTAGCTTTAGTCATAGTCAGATATTATGTCAATTATTTTGCAATGTATTTTTTTAAAAAAAAATCTAAAGAAGCCAAAAACTTTTCAACTATTTAAATCAGGAGTGTCCAGGTTTTGGAACTTTAAGAACTGTGGACTTCAACTTACATAAATCCTCAGCTAGCCAAGCTGGCTGGGGAATTCTGGGAGTTGAAGTCCACAAGTCTTGAGGTTGAAAACTCCTGGTTTTAATAGTATCTTCTAATATAGTTATATTTTAAAATCGGTTATGATTTTGGAGGGGAGGAGTTACAATGAATGGTTTACATGTAAGTATGAAAACATTTTCATGAAATAATCAGTAGAAAACATAGTATCTTTCCTTAGTAGAATCTACTTCTATAAGGTGTATCATCCTCCATTTAGCTAGAGGGTATAAACACTAAACGTTGGGCTTAAAATGCCACATTTAATTTTAAAATAAAACTTTGAAAAAAAACGTTTTAAGAGTTTGTATGGTGGTGATGACAGCCTCAGGTCTTGTGAACTTTCAGGCTTTCAGCGTGAACAAACTAAACAGAGTTTCCTTTATTTTTCATACATTATTTTTTTTTTTATAAAAAACTAGTTTTCCTTTATAATAATAGCGGATCTGACATTAACCTGAGGCATGCACAGAAATTGTCAGACAAATTACTGTAACTCCTGAGAACTGAATGAGTCTTGATGTTGCAAAATAACAGTGATTTTGCTTTAGAATTGACAGTTTTCCCATGACTGGCACTGTATCATTCTGTGACATGATTCCAGCCCTTATACATGCCTGGGATGCTGAAGTCCTGTGACATGTCCCTCAAAACTTATACCATCCAAATGTTCAGGACTTCAACTCCATCAGACTTAGCCATTAGGGTCAGTGGCAAGAGAGTGTGATTTTTTTTAGAAGAAAACCTATGAAAGATTAAACCAATAGTGTTTAACCAACCTAGAACTATAAGGAGAAATGTCTTGACAGTTGGAACAATTAATCAGTGGAACGACTTGCCTCCAGAAATTGTGGGTGCTCCAGCACTGAAGGTTTTAAAGAAGAGATTAGAGAGCCATTTGTCTGAAACAGTATAGGGTCTCCTGATTGAGCAGGAGACCTCCAAGGTTCCTTCCAACTCTGTTATTCTGTTTTGCTAGACAGATACAACAGGTCCTTGCAGCTTTTGTTGACTTGAGACTAACTGCAGCATTCCTATGACATGGTCTGCCTTCCATCTCCAAAGCTTAAGTCTGCTTCAGAGATGAAGTAGTTTTCTCCTTTGACTTGAATTAGTTATGGATGCCCTTATGATGACCTGTTGTGTACAGTCAGATAAGCCTAAGGAGATGGGGTCAATGAAGAACCGATACGTGGTGAAAGAGAATTCATGAAGGGTACAAATGCAATGAGAAGCTCCAAAACTGGCCTGTACCCCCTTTTTGCACATTAAGAATTGGATATCAGGAAAAACTGGACAAAGAAAGAAAGGAAATAATTGAAATTAATTTAACTGAAGGAATATTGTAGAATGTTTTCAAAAGGGAAAGTTATGTATGAAAGGTGTTACAAGATAGATTAATTTCTGAAAAGAATGGATAGGAAATGGATGTAGATAAAGAAAAAAAGGGGATATGAAATAGTGAAAATAATTAATTTATAGAGAGACCCAGAAGTTTGTGGAGTTATGCTAAATATACAATATTAAATATATGTATATTTACAATATATAGAATGTATAGTATATTAAATATACAATACAATACAATAAATATACAAGTTTTTCTGGACTTAACTGAATAATGAGTACAGGTAGTCCTTGACCTATGACCACAGTCAAGCCCAATTTTTTATTGCTAAGCAAGACAGTTGTGAGTTTTGCCCCATTTTATGACCTTTTTTGCCATAGTTGTTAAGTGAATCACTGAAGTTGTTCAGTATCATGGTTAAATGAATCTGGCTTCCCCATCACTTTGCTTGTTAGAGGTTTGCCAAAGGGGATCACGTGACCCTGGCACACTGCAACCTTAAATATGAATCAGTTGCCAAATGACTTGGCAACTTGGCAACTGACCCATATTTTGATTACAGGGCTGCTGCAATAGTCATAATTGTGAAAAATGGTCATAAGTCAGTACTGTTGTAACTTTGGTCACTAAACAAACTGTTCTAAGTCAAGGACTACCTGTAATGAATATATTACCAAACTGTTGTGAATATCAATTTATTTTAGTACAGTGCATTCATTGAGAACCAATTTAGTCTAGTACAGGGGTCCCCAATCTGTGGGCCACAGCCCAGTGGCCAGTAGGCCATGGCCCACTATTGGGTCAGGCTGGCTAGTGTCTGCATGTGTGCATGCACAACCCCTCACTTGTGTTAGTGCTGCAGCCGCGTGGCTCAAAAATGGGCCGCCACCATGCCTTGGGGCATGAAAATGGGACGCCACAGCCATGCCTCAGGGCATGGAAATGGGCCACCACCATGCCTGCGGGGTGCAAAAACTGGTGCATGCTGCAAGGTGTAAAAACAGCCACCGCTGTACCACAGGGTGCAGAAACAAGACACTGTGCCACTCAAGAAAAGGGCAGGGCTAGTGAGTATCACACAGGCACTAGCCCCGCCCTGTTTGTGGCACGTCCGTGTGTGTGGCCCTGTTCACACAGACGCACACATGTAAAATGCTTCCCCTACCTTTTCCTCCGACAAAGTTGGTGACCTCTAGCTGAGTAGTTAAGATAGCAGGCTAGAAATCAGGAGTCCGTGAGTTCTTATGCATGGAAGCTGGCTGGGTGACTTTGGGACAGTCTCTCTTAGCCCACAACGTCAGGCTTGGACAACAGGCCAGTTGGTTAACTTCTGTGGCAATCAATAGATTAATTCTCAATCAATCAAAAAAAAAAAGTGGAACCTGCGCTTATGGGGAAAATGCCAGGAAAGAAGGATAGAGCATTCATAATTGTTAGTAAAATACAATCTATTATCAAATTATAGTAACGGGGTTCTACTCCAGTTGCTTTTATGCCTGTCTTTTGATTGCCTAATAGGACAGGCCAACAATTCCAATATCAAATTAAATATAGAACAAGTGCATTCTTGGAAACTTTTACAAAACACGTTTGTTGGTTTTAAAAAATAAGATAATCTAGAATAAGCCTAGAATACTTTATTTAGTGGCTCATTTCCCCAATCTAAGAAGAGAGATGTAAAAATAATCTCTTCATCTAATATGTTGAATTATTGTGATGGAATACAGTAAGGATGTGGATTCCCAGGAGGAAGGGGATTCATTTCAGAGGAGTAAGAGGCAACTCAGTTTAGATATTATATGCGTGAGAAAGAGGGTGAAGACAGCTTCTCCATAATAGTTAGTATATTGTGGATGCAGATATGAGCGGCATGATGGCCTAGTGGTGAAGATGCTCAATCTTAGGTAGCAGCAGATGTTTCTCTCCTAGGCACAAAGAAAAAATATCTGCTGTGAACTCTGTGTAGGCATCAGGAAGGGCATCTGACCAGTAAATGCTCAGCTCCATCCAGTTGCCCCGACTGTACCCCAAATTAAGGGATTACAGGGTTGTAAAATGGAGATTTATTGTAGATGAAGATAGTAGAGACCTCGGTCTGGCAAGATTGTGTCTATAGGTATCAAAAAATTAAAGAAATCAGCTTTGGGCCTGGCAGCTATGTATATATCAGATTTTATTTGTATACCACATCTTATCTCTAGGCTATAAGGGACTGAAGAGGCCAAATGATTCTAATAGCTTTTAAATTCATTTGTAAAAAGTAGCTTGAGGAAGTAGGAAAGAGAAATAATGCCAAACGTTAGCCCATTTTTCTGTTATTGCTTCCAAGATTCTTTTACCTCGAAGCAACTAATTAGATATTTAATAGATTATAGCAGCAGTTGTCAGCTACCTACTAAATGTGCAAAAATGGTGCAATTACATTTTATCACTCTGATAAATTTACCAATGTTGTTCTACCTTTCTTCTAGAAACCGCCACCGGAGAGTTCCATCTTTTTGAATCATTATTAGAAGCTATGTTTCATTTACTTAGCAATTGTCTCATTTTCTCCATGACTTCTCAGCATGTCCTTGCTGCCAATACATTTTAAAATAATCTTTCATTATTACTATATTTTATTAGCATTATGGAGTATTTTGCGTTTTTGTTTAATCATCTGAATTTTTGAAAATCCCAAAGCCCCAAAAGGCGATTCACTGTTGCAGGTTGACTGAGGAACCACTGTGCAGATCTGCTCATTTTTTAATTCATATCCTGCCTTTGTTATTTTTTTATAAATAATTGAAGGCAACAAATTCCTTCTTCCTCCTATTTTCCCTACAACAACCCTGTGAGGTGAGTTGGACTGAGAGACAGTAACTGGCCCAAAATCACTCACTCAGTTTTCATGCCAAAGGTGGGACTAGATTTCACAGTCTCCTGATGATTGATTTCTAGGCCAGCACCTTCACCACTACACCAAACTGGCTCTTATATACTTCATTGAAGACTTACAATAGCAATAGCATTTAGACTTATATACCACTTCATAGTGTTTTACAGCCCTCTCTAAACAGTTTACAGAGTCAGCATATTGACCCCAACAATCTGAGTCTTCATTTTAGCGACCTTTTCCTTGGATGGAAAGCTGAGTCGACCTTAAGCCGGTAAGAATCGAACTGCTGGCAGTCAGCAGAATTAGCCTGCAATACTGAATTCCAACCACTGCACCACCACGGCTCTTATACAGTATCCAATGGGTCATCTTTTTTCCCCCCAAGTCATGAGTCACAGATAGTGAGGAATGCAGGATGACAAAGAAAAAAAATGCATGTGACTATAGTTATGCTATCTGCATTTTTCAAGTCTGCATTAAGTTTTTTTCAGGATAGTCAGCAGGGGTGTCAAACTCAATTTCATTGAGGGCCGCATCAGCATTGCGGTTGCCCTCAGGGGGCCGGGTGGGTATGGCCAGGGTGGGCGTGGCCTACTGGGTGGGCGTGGCTAGAGTGGGTATGGCCTACTGGGTGGGCATAGCCAGCTCTACATCGTTCGCATCAAGGGTGCCTATGGGGACCTGGGCAGGAGTGGGACAGATCTGAGGATTTCTGGCAGAAGGAGGGTCTCTGGGCCAGGGCCAAGGCAGTGGGGGCCATTCCCTCACTGTTTCCAGGATGGCTTTGCGGGCCGCATGAAACCACTTCGCGGGCCAGATCTGGCCCCCGGGCCTTGTGTTTGACATGTCTGGGATAGTGACTTCAGTTAACCATTAAATACCGGGACCACACTTTGAAAACTGGTTGGGAGAGGACAATCATACAGCTATGATCAGGACAAACGATTCACATTTAATTTAATTTAAATTTAATATCCTTCAAATCAAATTAATTCAGGGTAATCAATATGCTTACTCTCCAGATATTTGCTCATAAGGCCATTGCAAGGTAGTTTAATTGACCTTGATGAAGAAATGTATACTATGAATATCTTCATTTAGATATAAAGGCACTGAGATTTGTCTCCTTGAGGTAAAGGAAGTTAATATAAGCACTTTTTTTTCCTATTAACCTCCCATAAGATGTGATCTCTGGCCATACCTGTAGAAGAGAATGTTGCTATTATTATACCCAATAATGGACATAAAAATAGATGTATTGAATTGTTGATTGATTATGTTCCATCCTTTTGTTTTCAGTTCAGCACTAATCACCTTGATTAACACTATACTGATAAACTATTTCACTCTATACATAATATTACTTATATTACCCTCTTAATCAAACACAGAAAACATACAGATAATTCACTTTGAGATAACTGCTTCAGTCAGTATCCCTAGATAAGAAGAAAGAAGCCCAACTCAGTTGACAACCTGAATTTTATACTTTCTTTAATAAGATTATGACCTTAAAAATTGTATAGTTTGCCATATACAGAGGCAAAATCACCCGTTTCCAAATAGTCATAGGTGAAGTCCTGAAACAGTTGATGTCATTTGGAATGAATCATCCATAAAGTGCAGGTAGGAACTAAAATACAGTAATAGGACGCAAGCAGCCAAAACCTGTGATAAAAATAGGCATTTATCAGATAGGACATAAACCAAAAAACTATGACTTATAGATTGGCTAAATAACAGTAAAAGAAGAAGTAAAAATACCAATCAGCAACGTAAAATTCATCTCCTTCTTTCTCTGGTTCCTTCCTTGGGTTCCAGGATGGGACACTTACCATTTATACAGGACACGGCAGTAGCTCTGCCTAGGCAGGGGAAGCCAGATTAAGGAGATATGGCAGGAAAACAAAGGTTCCCATCAGAAAAAGAGAAGAAAATATTATTATGTTATGTTACAAGAAAATATGATGGCAGTGACCCACAGGTCTCCAGTAGACTCACTAAAACTGTGCTTCTGTGGCTATTTCTTGTCTAACTGCTAAAGACTAGTACCTTCTTCAGCAAACATTTTCTAGTTTTGGTTTAGGAGAATATCAACCTCATGAAAAACCTTCCACAAGATCCCTGATCCCACAAGTGACCACCAGACAGCTCACTACATCTAACAATAATAAGCAGGCATATACATAGAATGAAGGCTATTGCTAAGCACATTGATTTGTGCTTTAAATTGTAAGCCGCCCTGAGTCTTCGGAGAAGGGCGGGATATAAATGGGATTAAAATAAAATAAAAATAAAAATAACATGCCTGTTTCAGTCTTTCTTGCCTTCCCTGCCCCATTCTTCCTATCTGTCTGTCTGTCTGTCTATCTGTCTATGTCTATCTGTCATAATCATAATCATAATCATAATCATAATCATAATCATAATCATAATAAAAGTTGGAAGGGACCTTGGAGGTCATCTACTCCAACCGCCTGCTCAGGCAGGAAACCCTATACCATTTTGGACAAATGGCTGTCCAGTCTCTTCTTAAAAACTTCCAGTGTTGGAGCATTCACACCTTCTGGAGGCAGGTTGTTCCACTGGTTAATTATTCTAACTGTCAGGAAGTTTCTCCTTAGTTCTAGGTTGCCTCTCTCCTTGACTGGTTTCCATCCATTGCTTCTTGTCCTGCCTTCAGGTGCTTTGGAGAATAGCTTGAGTCCCTCCTCTTTGTGGCAGCCCCTGAGATATTGGAACATGGCTATCATGTCCCCCCTCATCCTTCTCTTCATTAAACTAGACATACCCAATTCCAGCAGCCGTTCCTTATATGTTTTAGTCTCCAGTCCCCTAATCATCTTTGTTGCTCTTCTCTGTACTCTTTCTGTCTATCCTCATCTATCTGTCTATCTTCTCTCTCTCTCTCTCTCTCTCTCTCTCTCTCTCTCTCACACACACACACACACACACACACACACACAGAGAGAGGCCAAGTTATTCTATTGCTTATAGGTTCATGCTTTCCAGGAGAACCTTAAGGCTATTTCTGACAGCAGCATTCCCCATGTTTGAAGGAATTTGGGTTTAGCCCAGGTATAGTAGTGGTGCTCATCATAGAGGTAAGGGAAGGCCAGTGAAGAGATCACATTCTGGTGAGAGAGAAGTTCTCTCAGGATGGGTTCCAACACAAATCCAAAAGCTTGGAAGACTACCCAAATTGGATCCTGCAACATTATCCCCGGACATATATATTTGCTTTCATTCATCATAAGAGAAATGCTGTGGGTCAACGGCTCTTAAACTGGCAGACTTTCCTCTTGAAAACAGATACATGTGGGTCGGGGTAATGCTAACTAACTGGTCACGAACCAAAATTAGAAGATAAACTAATGGTTTTTCAGAGACTAGATCAGTACAAAGCCAATGAATATTTCATAGGCTTCTAACAGAGGTCAGTAAAAAAAAAAAGATGGGACAGCTGACACTAAGAAATGCTTTTTATGTCCATTTGTTACATTGGACCACCATTTACAAAATTCAGAAGTTACTTACACTTCTGAATGAATGAACCTTTATTGCCAATGTACAACCATGTATACATTGAGATTGGCTGAGCCTCCCTTCATTTGCAAAATGGTTCAATATGGTGCACAATGCTGGTTGAAGCAAATAGCTTCATAGGGAGTTCCAGAGTGCTGTTTCAGTTGCATTAACATTTCACTTGCATTAAAAATTATCAACTGTTGCCAACTTTGGAGGACCTCAACAGCTGTGGACCTTCATGTCTATGGAGATTCTCAGTCATCCAGGTCATGGTTCTTCCAAAGTTGCTTTTTCAACTGGACTTTTTTTTTCCTTAAAGACATTTCACTTCTCATCCAAGAAACTTCTTCAATGGACCTTCATGCTGTCTTTTCCTGCTTTATGTCATCCAAACTATTGTTCTCAATATTTGCAATCAAATTCACAACTTTAAACAACCACAAAAATCACCTAAATGTAGGATTTTGGAAACTCTGTACACCAAAGTAACTTTACTAAAATCTGCTAGCAAAAATAGTGTGCTCACTTGAAAAACCTTGTTCATTTTTCATGAGAATTATACACACGTCTACATACTCACCCACACATATTGATGTTGAAATGTGATAGGTCAAGAAAAAGAAAAAGAAATTGGATAAAAATCAAACCTTGGATATTTTTCAAACACCAGAAGAAACTGCAGAGAAGCTTTTAATAAAGATAAACATAAAGCCTTGGCTTCATAATCCTATCTATTCCATCCTTGTCTAAAATTCAGAACAAACCCTGTGCTGCTATGTGAGTGAAACAAATGGGAGTGAGTAGCATAAAACATTCACTTGGTTTGCACAACATTAACTGCAAGTGAACATCTTCGGTGAATAAATATGAAAGACTGTAGATGTAGTCAAATGGGATCAGATGCTGCAATTGGCATTCGGAGTTAAGCATTGTTAACCTGCCTTCCTGTGTGACTCAGTTATCAACATTTTTTATGGCTGAACCATTTTATTTTGCAGTTCTTGTAGAAAATCTCTATATTTCTAGGAAGCACACAAGATGAGAGTAATGAGAATGAAGCAAAGCATGACTTAACTTTGGGGGTGGAGTGGGGAATGGATTAAGCTGGGTCCTCTGCATTTATTTCAGATCTGATGTCAATGAAAATAGAACACACCAAAAGAATTATGGACAGAATTACTGCTGAAAACTGTGTTTGTATCTATGTTTGCTTTGAAAAATTCTCATCCAGACACATATTTAATAATCTGTGATTGTTTGAGCATTTAACCCATTACTCAGTATTTCTTTGGGCAAATTTGAAATATTTAATTTTTTGTCATGCTTCATTTCTTATTTAATTTTGTTTATATCACAATAACCTAAAGAATGGCTGTGAAATAAATATTGAAGTCAGGAATGAAGAACGAAAAATGCTATCATTTCTAATTTCCACCTAATAGATTAGTTAGTTTGAGGCCATTAATTGGTGATCTATGGCATAACAAGGATTCCATACAATATGAAATTAACTTGTTTGTTTGTTTTATAAAATAAACAAAACAAGTTGTTAAAAAAATAAACACTATAATCTGACAAAATAGAGACTCACTTAAAGTACTTTAGTACAATGAAATAACATCTGTCAAGTGTGAGAAAATCAGGAAGTCTAGGGAATTCAAAAGGATATAAAGATTTATTGTAAGCTTGGGCTCTCTACAAGAATCTGAACTACTAACAGTCAAAGCAAATTGACAGTAGATAAGACTCAACAGAATTCAAGGTGGGCTGGATTTAGATCTCTTGTGGATGCAAAGGGACTTGAGACTGATGACCCACTTGATCCCTTTCTTGGGCACTGTCTGGTCATCTCCTACAAGGTCAAATGTAATGAAATATTAAACGAATATTAAATATCTCCGAATGCCAATTTTTACTTTTTTTAAAAAAAATCAAACTAACATTATCCAAGGAAGGGGCATCCATGGTGTTTTTAATCCTTTTTCATTGTCTTAATTTTCCAAATGGAAAATTTTGCTATTTGCAAAATAGGAACTTCAAAGATTTTTTTAAGGGAAACTAGGAAAGGGAGAAAAAAATGTCTTTATATCATGGACAAGAAAATAGACAAGTAACTATGCTAAATGGCCTGAACCGATTTCCTGGAGACAGATTTTGAAATTAATCTGAGAGCTTAATTAACTCATATTTTCATGAGGGCTACAGGTTGTTCTCATAGCTTGCAAAATTTTCTCAAAGAGCCAATAATTGTCCATGGTTAAAATTAGCAGAGGCATTATATAATAATAGTTTGAGATCAGCTGAGTTATTGATTGGTACTGATATAATGATTACAATGCAGAGTTAAAGGATGGAAATAGAGTTTGGCTACCACACATTGGTGCAATATCCAGCTGCCTTTTTAAATAACAGAATAACAAAATTGGAAGGTGTTCTAGTCGAACCTCTTGCTCAAGAGACCTTATACCATTTCAAACAAATAGTTGTCCAATCTCTTCTTAAAAACCTACAGTGATGGACCATCCACAACTTTTGATTAATTGTTCTATCAGAAAATTTCTCCTTCTTTCTAGATTGGTTCTTTCCTTGATGAGTTTCCATCCATTTTTTCTTGTTCTAATTTCAGGTGCAATTGAATATTCCCAGCTTGGATTTTTGCACAGCTTAGCTGTGGCCACAAGAACTAATTTATTTGGAAGTCCCCAAGTAACATTCCGTGTAACCTGATGCTTCATTGTTCCCTCTCCTTTACCAGTTGCAGGGTTTTCTTGGACAATCAAGATCCATCCTTTATATTAGTCTATAGCCACTAATCTCACAAAATGTGACTGAAATGCATTTGGGGCCCATAAAATGACCCATATTATACCACCGCTTCATTAGCTTTGCTGGCTGCCGGTTTGCTTCTGGGTGCAGTTCAAGGAGTTTGTTAGGACCTTTAAAGCCCTCCATGTAGAGGTCCAGATTACTTGATGAACTGTCTTGTCCTGCTAACCTGTCCTACTCGTGCTGGCAGAGGAGGCTGTTGAAGATCCTGCCAGTCAAGGAACTCCAACTGACAGTATCCAGAAAAAAAACACAACCCACCCCTCTGGAACATCCTGCCCCCCGGGCTGAGGTTTGCTCCTATCCTTCCACAAAGACCTGACTTTGCACTGAGATCCTATACTGAGGACAGATCTGGAGCAAGTGCAGAGCTAGAAGCAGTGAGATATGATAGTTCTTCACCTTGGGTGCTAGGTCCTAATCCTTCAGAGTCTTAGATCTCATTTTGCTTTTCTACCTCCTCTTCTGCTGATTGATAGATATCATCTGTATGGTTTGTCCAGCCTGCTCTTAAATTCTAAATCCGTGGTGGCGAATCTATGGCACGCGTGCCAGAGGTGGCACGCAGAACCCTCTCTGTGGGCATGCGCACCATTGCCCCAGTCCTAGGTCTTCAGCTGGGTTTTATAAAACCTTTTCATTTTAGGCCTCCACTGCTGTGTGCAAAAAAGGGGGGGGGGTTCAATCGATCAATCAATTTCAACTTCTCGCAGGGAAAAAAAGATCTTGCAAAGTTGGAATTGATTGAAATTTTTACTCCCATGCTTTTACCACCACACCCATGCCCACCCAATGGGCCACGCCCACCCAGTGGGCCACGCCCACCCGGCACCTGACGATACATAAGTGGGTTTGGGGTTGCAGCTTGGGCATTCGGTCTCTAAAAGGTTCGCCCATCACTGTTCTAAATCATCGACCTGGGATAAGTTTGAGGATGGATAGATGAACCTCTTACAGCTTCACAAATTTGGTGCAACTTCACGCAGTTCCTAAACAGATGATTCATTTGTTCTAACCAGAGCTGCTTATGAATGAATATGGTTTGAGAAATAATTTCAGTTTGTTAAGTGTTGTGTTTATTTTTTTTTCTTTACTAATAAGCTTCAACTTTACTATCCACGTTTTTTATTTCCCCTGCTTATTTCTCCAGTCCCTTTGGATGGACTTCCCAGCAAGAGTCTAATACACAGGTGTCAAACGTGCAATATCACATGACGTGTTGCAATGTATCGTGACTTTTTTTCCCATTGCTGGCAATGGGGTGGGCACGGTTTTGGCGTGATGTATCCGTCCTGCGGGCTGGCAGTTTGACACCCCTGGTGTAATATAACCTTCCATACAAATCTGGCTGTGGTATTCTAGCCTCCTCCTGCATGGACTTGCCTTGTTAGTGCTCAGCACAGCTCAAGGCATAAAATTTCTTTCATGGAGACATTTCCACCAAGTTAAAATTTGTTAGATGTTTATTGTTTATGATAAACAATTGTTTATTGTTACCATATTATAAAGTTGGCTGATTGACATTTTTAACAATATATTTCTGAATAATGCATAATATTTGTACCAATTAACTGCGACAAACAGTTACAATGAATACCATAACTGCTATGTCATAAGTAGTAAATTTGGACAGATGTCATGTAGGAGTGGAGGGGAGAGGATTTTTTCTTTCTGTAACTATTCATTGTTTTGTTTTATTTTCCACTGCAGTGGTTCTAAAATAAAATTTAGTACTAGCTAGTGCTTTAATCTCCTATTCACATCCATTTTTTAAAGTTTATGCTTGTCAGTATTTTTGTTTTATCACTTTAGATTTTGCTTTTCTGTTATGTGATAAGATATTGATGATTTGCTGGTAGGTAGTGTAATTGAGAACCTAATAAAAAGAGGTGTATAAAAGGATAATGATCATAAAAAAATAGGAAGTCCTCCTTCTATTGTTTAGTCTAGACAGTTCATCACAGCCATTCCTCAATCTGTTCTCTCTTATGATCACATGAATCCTCCTAGAACATTAGTTTGGAAATTTTTCATCTTGACATTTGTGTTTCTTGCTTTTCTCTTTTTTTTTTTTGTTAGGGAGAGAGCATTGAATACCTCCCAGTCTGGGTTGTTGCAACTTACAGTGGGGAATCTGAAACCTGAAGAGACCTATACCTTCCGAGTAGTGGCATACAATGAATGGGGACCGGGAGAAAGTTCACAGCCCATCAAGGTGGCAACCCAACCTGAGTGTAAGTACATTAATTGGGTTCTAATTGGGTTTTAATGTTCCTGCAGTCATTTTTAGTGTGCTTATGTATGTAAAGTGGCATGGTATGGTATGGTATGGTATGGTATGGTATGGTATGGTATGGTATGGTATGGTATGGTATGGTTGTTGTTGTTAGCTGCGAAGTCATGTCCAACTCATCACGACCCCATGGACAACGTTCCTCCAGGCCTTCCTGTCCTCTACCATCTTCTGGAGTCCATTTAAGCTCATGCCTACTGCTTCAGTGACTCCGTCCAGCCACCTCATTCTCTGTCGTCCCCTTCTTCTCTTGCCCTCAATCTTTCCCAGCATTAGGCTATTCTCCAGTGAGTCCTTCCTTCTCTTTAGGTGGCCAAAGTATTTGAGTTTCAACTTCAGGATCTGGCCTTCTAAAGAGCAGTTACGGTATGGTACTCTATGGTAAAGTACTGTTCGGTATGTTATGATACACTATGATATGGTATTTATTTATTTATTAAATTTATTTGCCACCCATCTTGCTGTGGGGCTACTCTGGGCGGCTTACAGTGGTAAAACATAAAAAAATGATTAAAAAAATATATGTAAGCATAACAAGAAATAAAGAAATAAAACAATAAAAAATATACAGTGGAAGTACAATAATGTGAAATCAAAAAGATGGGCGGGGGGAGCAGGAAGCAGAGGTGGGCAGGTGAGGTCAGCTAATTAATCCAGCAGCCACCTCCAGTGATGTACTCTTCTAATGGATCCTCAGGCCAACAGGCAGAGTCAGGTTTTTAGGCCCTTGTGGAAGGATAGGAGCAAACCTCAGCCCGGGGGGCAGGATGTTCCAGAGGGGTGGGGGTTTTTTTCTGGATACTGTCAGTCGGAGTTCCTTGACTGGCAGGATCTTCAACAGCCTCCTCTGCCAGCACGAGTAGGACAGGTTAGCAGGACAAGACAGTTCATCAAGTAATCTGGACCTCTACATGGAGGGCTTTAAAGGTCCTAACAAACTCCTTGAACTGCACCCAGAAGCAAACCGGCAGCCAGCAAAGCTAATGAAGCGGTGGTATAATATGGGTCATTTTATGGGCCCCAAAGACTGCTTGTGCTGTTTTGTATCAGTTGAAGTTTCCAAATGCATTTCAAGAGTAGTCCCATAGATATGACATGGTATGGCATGCTGTGTTGTGCTGTGCTATGCTGTGCTGTGCTGTGCTGTCCTATCCTATCCTATCCTATCCTATCCTATCCTATCCTATCCTATCCTATCCTATCCTATCCTATCCTATCCTATCCTATCGGTAAAGTGGGAGGTTCAGGGGTTTCTGTGGAGTGGAGAGAGGGATAGTTAAAATAAGTCAAGACAGCAGCTACAACAGTGCAATGGAAGTCCTGCCTGCTTCTTATCTGTGGTTGGTACTGTTGTCCATTTTGATTTTTTACACTGTTGCTACTCCCCCTGAAAGATTACAGCTTGTACTTTCCTTCTTTATCAAAAATTTGTTGTAGACAAATCCTCTATGGGGAATTTACCTTTGGTACACCACATACACATACACACACATGCGGACACACACACACACACACACACAGAGAGAGAGAGAGAGAGAGAGAGAGAGAGAGAGAGAGAGGGAGGGAGGGAGGGAGGGAGATTGGAGTAGGAAGCAACATGGGGGTTATTTCTAGGCTAGAACATTCACGTGTCCCCTGTGTCTGTGGCCTTACTAAGGTATTGCTATTTATCCTCAGGGGACAATCTTCCCTCTACCTCAAGATGTCATAATTTTGAAGGCATCCATTCTTCCATTCTTAGCACAGATAGTTTTCAACTTACAACAGTTCATTTAAGGACTGTTCAAAGTTACAACAACACTGGAAAAAGTAACTTATGACTGTTTTTCACACTTACTGTCAAGTCCACCATGCTGGTGTCCTGCCATTCTGTTGGAGGGGGGAGAAGGAAGATTTCTGGCATTCTTTGCATACTTTCACTTTTCCTGTAACTGCTTGGGAATTAGGGAGGGAGGGGGCTGTCTTTGGAGAAGAAACAGACTCCTTCCCTGCCAGTTCTGGCCTGGTTCCAAGGCCATTGTGCCCTGAGAGTGACTTGTTATTTACCCAGCACCTCAGCATTCTCATAACATCCCTACAGCATCCATTGGCTGCCGGTGGACTGGTTAGGAGGGTTGGGTTTGGGGAAAAGGAAAGAATTGCTTTGTGCTTTTTGTGGGACCTTCAGATTCTGCCTGACTTCTCTGCAACCACTGTCTCTCAGTAAAAGGTCTTTTGATTGACCTCAATAGGGCCAAGAGTTTTACTTTCCTGAGGGACCAGCTGGGACAGGTCCTTCCATTTACCACCTCTGCAGCATCCCTATGATCATGGGAATCAAAATTCAGATGCTTGGCAACTGGTACTTATTTATGACCATTGCTGTATCTCTGGGTCACGTGATCACCTTTTGCAACTTTCTGACCAGCAAAGTCATTGGGGAAGCCAGATTCACTTAACAACCAGGTTACTAACTGATCAACTGCAGCAATTCACTTAACAACTGTGGCAAGAAAGGTCGTGAAATGGGACAAAACTCACTTAACAGATGTCTCACTTAACAACAGAACCTTTGGGCTCAATTGTGGTCATAAGTCGAGGACTACCTGTACTAGATGACCTGGCCCTTCCTGGCAGAGAACTTGACTAGGGATAGATAAAGGTAAAAGTAAAGGTTCCCCCGCACATGCATGCTAGTCATTTCCAACTCTAGGGGCCGGTGCTCATCTCCATTTCAAAGCCGAAGAGCCAGCGCTTGTCCGAGGACATGTCCATGGTCATGTGGCCAGCATGACTAGACGCCAAAGGCGCACAGAACGCTGTTACCTTCCCACCATAGTGTTCCCTATTTTTCTACTTGCATTTTTACGTGCTTTTGAACTGCTAGGTTGGCAGAAGTTGGGACGAGTAACAGGCGCTCACTTTGCTACGCGGCACTCGGGATTCGACCCGCCAAACTGCCAAACTTCTGATTGACAAGCTCAGCATCCTAACCCACTGAGCCACCGCGTCCCTAGGGATAGATACCTCTACACATATGCCACAATGACAGGCGCTCTGATAATCTTTTTGGTAACAGTGCATGATTTTGTACCCCATATCAATACTGGTTAATGTAAGCTTAATACGAAGAACTGTCAATTATACCTCAGAGTAATTTAACTAAGTTGCAGTTTAGTAGATTGTACAGCTGACAGTCTGTAAAACATGTCTACGTTTGTCATTGCTACATCCTATTCGAATGATACGGCACTCACAGTTACAGCCTTTCCTCACCAAACAGAATTTTTAAAGGACAAAACATACCTTGCTGCTTGAAATGCTGTTAAGAAAAAGAACTACCAGCATTTTTATGTCTGTGCGTATGTATGCCTTTGAGTCAATTTTTGACCCCTGATGACTGCCTGATGACTGCCTGATGACTGCCTAGTCCTTGCAGCTGTTTTGGCAAACTTTTTTTTGAAAGTGGTTTGCCCTTGTCTCCATTTTAGGGCTGAGAGAAAGTAGCTGGCCCATGGTCACTCAGCCAGCTTTCTGCCTAGGGCAGGATTAGAATTCACAGTCTCCCGGTTTCTTGCCTGATGCTTCAACCACTATGCCATACTGATTGTACCAAAAGAAAGCTCAGATAGACCTTGACTTATGAACATAATTAGGATGAGAATTCTCACTGTTAAGTGAATGGCACCTGATTTTACATTCTTTTTTTTTTTTGCCAAGATTGCTAAGCGAATCACCTCAGTTGTAAAGTAAATCATGAGGTCATTAAGTGGATCCAGATCCCCCCCCCATTGACTTTGCTTGTCAAAAGCTAGCTGGGAAGCTTGCGAATGGCAATCACGTAATATTGCACCCATTGTGAATACATGCCAGTTGTCAAGTGGCTGAATTTTGATCGCATGACCGTGGAGATACTGTGACAATTGTGAACAGGTGAATGACATCCCCCCCCCCAAAAAAAAAACATCTGCTAAACAAATGTTTGTAGGTCAAGAACTATCTCCATATAGACCCATATATAATTTCTATATATCCATCTGGACCTGCCTAAATGCTTATGCAAGGAGCAAAGGAAAGCAAGAACAGATGTCTTATTGGTTAAGACCAGTGGGAATCCTCACATTTTTAGAAGGTTGGAGGAGAATGGCCCTCACATTATTGCAAAAAAATGTTTCCATGGTTCATGAGATTGATGAGATCCAGAGAATAATTCCAATGTCTTTAGCAAGTCAAAGGTTCACACTTCCTACTGTGTACCTCACTATCCTTCATTGGAGCTCTCTGGTTAAAGTGCAGCATCACAGGTAAAACTCTGCTCACAACCTGGAGTTTGATCCTGATGGAGATCAAGCCTTCCAAACTTCCAAGGTTGGTAAAATGGGGACCCATATTGTTGAGGGTAATATGCAAATAATGCTTCTAGATTGTAAACCGTCAAAGAGTGCTGTAAAGTGCTATGGGATGTTATCTAAGTCTAAATGCTATTGCTAGCATATATCTCAGTCTTCTCCAGTCTGCTAATTTTTCAGACTGGAAGATTTCCAAACACTGCTTCTGTCCTATATGCCGAAGTTTCTTTTGGGTAAAGTTTTGACTATCTGCAGAGTGCCCAGGGTAGAGTTATTATGAAAATAACTCTAGAAAAGTAGAAGGTATATATCAGTATAGAAATTAACATAGGTTAGCAATATTTTACAACCTTGAGACTTATTGCAATATTCCTGGGACAAGGGAGACATATCTCATTTTTAACAGTGCTGGAGATGAGCATGAGGCCATCAGGAGTGGATGTGATGGGGAAATAAAAGCTTGTGTGTGATAAAATATTTGGCAAGTAAGAAAGGGCACCCTTTTACAACTCAACTCAAATGTGGGTTGGGAGATGTTGTTATTCTATTTTTTTCTTTCTTCAAACACCAATAATTTAAGAAATTGACGACGGTAGCAATTTGAATTGAACACCTGATGGAGAAGCAAACTCTTGGAGCTTGGAGTCAATGATGTGGGACTTGGCTCATAGCCTTCAGTGCTTAACGACTGGTTTTGTAAATCTCTGTTGACAGCGTATGGTCCTTGAAAAAGACCTTTATTTGACACACTTCACTATATTATTTCTTCGTATTCTCAGCTTGCATACAATTTGGAGTCAGGAACCACATCACAACACCTCAATGACTTCATTGCCCAAAATATACTTTGTTTTAAAGGTAGTTGTTCTGCAAAGAGAATCCAAATTTGATTTATTTAAAATAATAATAATAATAATAATAATAATAATAATAATAATAATAATAATAATAATAATAATAATAATAATAATAATAATAATAATAATTTTATTTATATACCGCCCTTCTCCCGAAGGACTCAGGGCAGTGAACAGGGCAGACATATAAAAAATACAAAAATACAAAAGTTAAAAAGAATTAAACATATGCCCAAGCTAAAAACAGTAAATACATATATTAAAAATGACAATAAAAAACCCAACCCATCCCCCATCAGGCCAAGCCGGCTTGTTCAAATAAATGTGTCTTCAGATCGCGACGGAAGGAGCGAAGGTCGGGCACTATCCGGAGCTCAACCGGCAACCGATTCCATAGCTCCGGGGCGCCCACAGAGAAGGACCTCCCCCTGGGGGCCACCAACCAACATTCTCTGATCGGTGGCACCCTGAGGAGGCCCTCTCTGTGGGAACGCACAGGGCGGAGGGAAGTTGATGCCGGCAGCAGGTGCTCCCTAAGGTACTCCGGACCCATGCAAACAAATTAACATTACATTCCTTTTGATACATGCAAGGAAAAAGACCATCGTTGTACCTCACCTTAAGGCTAGTTTTATCACCTTAGTGGTTATTCCAAAGGGACTGCTCTTCTCTTCTCTAGTCCAAATCTTTTGGAATAAGGGAATATTGCACTAGACTGTTATTCATTCATTCATTCATTCATTTTCTATAGCTGTGCTACTCAACCAAGTGACTCTGGGTGGCTTACATTTCTAAAATTATAAAATAATTAAAACATTAAAACAATATTGCAAAAAGTCTTCCATAGATGATGAGACTGATGAGATGCCAAGAATAATTCCAGATTCTTTAGCAAGTAAAAGATTTGCAGAGAAGTGATAGAATAGAGCTAGAAGGGACCTTGGAGGTCTTCTAGTTCAACCTCCTAATTAGTAGGAGACCCTATACCATTTTCTCCTTAATTCCAGGTTGCTTCTCTCCTTGATTAGATTCCATGCATTGTTTCTTGTCCTGCCCTCTGGTGCTTTGGAAAATAAGTTGACTTCCTCTTCTTTGTGGCAGTCCCTCAAATATTGAAATATTACCATCACCCCTAGTCCTCCTTTTCTCTAGACTAGCCATACCCAGTTCCTGCAACCATTCTTTGTATGTTTTAGTCTCCAGGCCTTTAATCATCTTTGTTGCTCTTCTCTGCACTTTTCAAAAGTCTCAACATCTTTTTTTGTAATGTGGTGATCAAAACTGCATGCAGTATTCCAGGTGTGGTCTTACTAAAGATTTATAAAGCGGTACTAATGCTTCAAGTGATTTTGATTCTATGCCTCTGCTTATACAACCAAGGATGGTATTAGCTTTTTTGGCTGCTGTGGGAAAAAGACAAAGTGGAACCCTGTTGGATGAGGCAATTTATAGTCCAATCCCCTATCAAACGCATCCTATGGAAAGTGCGTAGCAGAGTGAGCGCCTGTTACTCGTCCCAGCTTCTGCCAACCTAGCAGTTCGAAAGCACGTAAAAATGCGAGTAGAAAAATAGAAACCACTACGGTGGGAAGGTAACAGCGCTCCGTGTGCCTTTGGCATCCACTCATGCCGGCCACATGACCACAGAGACGTCCTTGGACAAGCGCTGGCTCTTCAGCTTTGAAACGGAGATGAGCACCGGCCCCTAGAGTCGGAAACGACTAGCATGCATGTGCAGGGGAACCTTTACCTTTACCTTTATGGAAAGAAACCATAGGAACCAGTGGTGTCATTAGAGACATAGACATTCAAATATGGGTGGGCCTAATAACAATAATGCATTCTATTCTATTCTATTCTATTCTATTCTATTCTATTCTATTCTATTCTATTCTATTCTATTCTACTCTACTCTACTCTACTCTACTCTACTCTACTCTACTCTACTCTATTCTATTCTATTCTATTCTATTCTATTCTATTCTATTCTATTCTATTCTATTCTATTCTATTCTATTCTATTCTATTCTATTCTATTCTATTCTATTCTATATTGGGTGCCCGGCAAAGAATCATGGGAGCCATAGTTCAGTTTATAACAAGAACCTTTGTTCAATTTTTAGAAGGAAGACTGAGATGTGACTTGTTTCTCATCTGGACTCGGTACCCAATACATGCTCACCACTGCTCATTACTTAAGGACCTAAAAGACATAGAAAAAAGAAGGTGTTTCAATAGAAGTACAGCATTTTTTCTTTTTTGCTGCGAACTGAATGGAACATCCTGGCAAAAATTATGTGCATAACATGACTCATTCTCTCTGCCTCCAGTAGTAAAAGAAGCATCGTTTACCTCAGTTTTTCCTTAGGTCTTGTGACAGAAAAAAAAAGAGAGATCTGCAGTGAAAGTATATAGGTAGTCCACAATTGGGCTGTTGCTAGGTGAAACAGTTGCTAAGTGAATTTTGTCACACTTTACGACCTTTCTTGACGCAATTGTTAAGTGAATCACAGCAGTTGTTAAGTTAATAGCATGTTTGTTAGGTAAATCTGGCTTCCCCATGGACTTTGCTTGTCAGAAGGCTGCAAAAGGTGATCACATAACCCTGGAACATTGCAATCATCATAAAACCTGGCTACCAAACATGTGAATTTTGTTTACATGACCATGGGGATGCTGCAATGTTCAGAAGTGTGAAAAATGATCATAAGTCATTGTTTTTGGTGCTGTGATAACTTCTAACAATCATTAAACAAATGGTTGTAAATTGAGGACTATCTGTATACCAAGCATCCTCTTTTTGGAGAGGTGAGAAGTGAATTGTTCAAGAGGCTTAGATAACCACAGACAAGCCATAGATAGTAAATGGAAGGTATATATATATATATATATATATATATATATATATATATATATATATATATATATATATATATATATATATAAAGGTAAAGGTAAAGGTTCCCCCGCACATGCGTGCTAGTCTTTTCCGACTCTAGGGGCCGGTGCTCATCTCCGTTTCAAAGCCGAAGAGCCAGCGCTTGTCCGAGGACGTCTCCGTGGTCATGTGGCCGGCATGACTAGATGCCAAAGGCGCACGGAACGCTGTTACCTTCCCACCGTAGTGGTCCCTATTTTTCTACTTGCATTTTTACATGCTTTCGAACTGCTAGGTGGGCAGAAGCTGGGACGAGTAACAGGCGCTCACTCTGTTACGCGGCACTCGGGATTCGACCCGCCAAACTGCCGACCTTCCGATCGACAAGCTCAGCGTCCTAACTCACTGAGCCACCGCGTCCCTATATATATATATATATATATATATATATATATATATATATATATATATATATATATATAATATTCTCCCTTTTTCTTTGTTTCTGGGACAATTTTGGCAAATTCTTCATTTTTTTTGGAATGGAGCATGTAGCCAGGATTTTGGGAATAAAAAGATGGGCATGGAAAAAGACTTATCTTTCCCTTGGAAGGAATTCAGCCCATGGTGCAATTCCATCACACAGATTGTAACAGAATAGAGGCCTTCATTTTAGGGGATTAAATAAATAAATAAATAAAATGGTGAAGTAAAGCTGACAGTCTTTTAATTCACTCTTTGAATTTGCAGTTTTTTGTTAGATTTATCTGTGCACTGTGCATGACTAAAGTAAATAAACCCATCATCCTGTGATAGACAAATGCCAATGAGATAACTCTGTCACCTGCACAGTGTCAGAATGTACTTTGCCAGTCAGCTGGGATTAAATTCTGCAGTTAATCATACCTATACTATTTTGTGAGAGCAGCTTTAAATGAGGACAAAATCCTGCATCCTGAATAACTGTATTAGATCAATACCATCAACTTGCTTTTAGCTTTGAACTTCAATATGTAAGACAAGGAAATGAACATAACTTTTAATACAAAGCTGAGGTACTGGTCATTTGAGTCAAGTTTTAAAATCAATATTTCATTCCTGATTTATCTCAAAGAAATTATGTATGGGAAAGTGCTGCAGTGAATACTAGAAAGACACTTCTGAAGAGCAGTGTGTTTCCAGTGTTTAAATTAAAGTGTCTTTGTGTGGAGTAGCATACAGCATTAAAAACTCCTGTAATATATTGTGCAAGAAACTCTATGTGAACCATCTCATTTTGTTTTAACTCTCTCCAACTTGAAGCCTTACAAATATGTTGGATGACAACTCCTATTAATACAGGTCAATAACTCATGACTAAATTAGTAGACCAGCAAAATGCTGTGGACATAGTATACTTAGATTTCAGTAAGTTATTTGACAAAGTAGACTACAATCTGCTGCTTAGTAAGCTAGAAAAAGATGGGATAGGCAACATCACTACCAGATGGATCTGTAGCTGGCTGACAAACTGTACTCAGTGAGTAGTCCTCAATGGTACTACATCCACATGGAGAGAAGTAAGCAGTGGGGTACCACAAGGCTCCGTCTTAGGCCCAGTACTCTTTAATATATTTATAAATGACTTAGATGAGGGAATAGAAGGGGAACTCATCCAATTTGCAGATGATATTAAACTGGCAGGAATAGCCAACACCCCAGAAGACAAGCTCAGGATCCAAAAAGATCTTGAGAAACTTGAACAATGGGCCCTGTCCAACAAAATGAATTTTAATGTGGAGAAAAGCAAAGTTTTATATTTAGGCAGGAAAAATCAAAGGTACAAGTACAGATTATACAAGACCTGGCTCAAAAAGAGTAACTGCGAGAGGGACCTTGGAGTCCTAGTGGATGGTCACTTGACTATGAGCCAGCAGTGCACAGCAGCAGCCAAAAAACCTAATACCTGGTTTGCATAAACAGGGACATAGAATCAAGATCACACAAAGTATTAGTACCACTTTATAAAACCCTAATAAGACCACACCTGGAATACTGCAAGAAATTTTGGTCACCATACTAGAAAAAAGATGCTGAGACTTTGGGGAAAGTTCAGAGAAGAGCAATTAAAATGATCAAAGGCCTGGAGACTAAAACATATGAAGAACAGCTGCAGGAGTTGGGTTTGGCTAGTCTAAAGAAAAGAAGAAACAGGGGTGATATGATAGCTGTATTCCAGTATTTGAGGGGCTACCTGAAAGAAGAGGGAGTCAAACTATTCTCCAAAGCACCAGAGGGCAGGACAAGAAACAACGGTTGGAAACTGACCAAAGAGAGAAGCAACCTGGAATTAAGGAGAAACTTCCTAACAGTGAGGACAATTAGCTAGTGGAACAGCTTTCCTTCAGAAATCGTGGGCGCTTCATCACTGGAAGTTTTTAGGAAGAGAGTGGACAGTCGCTTGTCTGAAATGGTATAGGTTTTCCTGCTTGAGCAGAGGCTGGATTAGAAGACTTCCAAGGTCCCTTTCTATTGCATTGCATTGCATTGCATTGCATTGCATTGCATTGCATTGCATTGCATTGCATTGCATTGCATTGCATTGCATTGCATTGCATTGCATTCTATTCTATTCTATTCTATTCTATTCTATTCTATTCTATTCTATTCTATTCTATTCTATTCTATTCTATTCTATTCTATTCTATTCTATTCTATTCTATTCTATTCTATTCTATTCTTTATTGGGTGCCCTGCAAAGAATCATGGGAGCCATACTTAAGTTTAAATGGAGGACATCAAGTTAAAAAAAATGTTCTATTTTGGGAATCTTGGTAGATCAGGTTCACCTGTTCTATGCTATCATGAGAAATTCTTTGACTTCAGATACTTCAATGTCCATGTGCATTGGGTATTTAGGAGTCAAAGAGTACAAACACAGACCCTAGGGAATAATCTCTCCTTCCATAAAGAGCACATGGTTGTCCATTTATTGCATCCAAAGATAAAGCCAGAAGCAATGGAACAAGAGAGTAGTCAGTGTCAAGAACAAGCCAGAATTGATGGGCATTCTGCAAAGCAGGAACTACAGATAAACCAGAAGTCTGAAGAGCAACTGTGGAGCACAGGACAAATCAAGAGAGAACCAAAGTACAAAAGCTAAAGGAGCAAGTCAGAATTCAGGCAGAACTTGATGCTCGGGCAAGTGTCCTCTCCAACTGCAAGTTTTTCTATTGGCTTTCTTCCAAGAAGAATCTGAGGTTCATTATGTGTGACTAAAAAGACTAAAGCAGAGCCTTCTTCATTGAAATGTCTACCAGCTTCAGTCCAGTAGTTCATTATGCAAGGCAGCTCCACATAGGTGGAGGCCTGACAAAATTTCCTACATATAGTGTAGGGATTTTGTATTTGCTTCCATATTTAGTAATTTTTATTGCTGTTGTTTAGTTTCTAAGTTGTGTTCAACTCTTTGTGATTCCATGGACCACAGCCCACCAGGCCTCCCTGTCGTGCACTGTCTCCTGGAATCTGCCCAAATCTATGTTCATTGTGTTGATGACACTATCTAACCATCTCATCCTCTGCCATCCCCTTCCCCTTTTGCATTCAATCTGTCCCAACATCAGAGTCTTTTCCAATGTGGCAAAAGATGTCATAAAATGAGGCAAACTCACTTAACAATTGTCTTGCTTAGCAAAGGAAATGTTAGTTGGGGTCGTAAGTCGAGGACTACCTGTATATATTATGAGGACTTGAAAGATTCCCTTGATACCAAAGGATAGGTCTGACACTTGGACTTCTTCTAAAGCAGTTAACTTTGATTTACAAAGGCACCTCTGTAGATGGAAAACACAGTGCTATATTATTTCATGCAGGGATTTGTCTTCTAGATTTTCACTTTTTTTCCCTCAGGAAAAAAAGACCAAGGTGCAAATCTTCTTCTCAGTATGAAATATTTCACTCTTCAGAATAGCTAAAAGGCTGTGACCAATTTGCCTTCTTCATCTTTAGCTACACTGAGGGAAATTGTGATTAAATGGTTCTTTGAATAGCCCAATAGTATATTTTGTTCACTTTTGGGTCTGATATAATCTGAAAGGATTTGACAATTATTACGAAGTAAAACTGATCTAATCTTTCTCTTTGTGAGAGAACACAAATCATTTTAGATGCATTTGAGATTATTTTGGAAACTGCTGTCTGAAATCTACTACAAAAAGCTATTTGTCTTCTTCCAGCTTTCTCTATACCAGCCTAAATCTGCCAGGGAAGTAATGAACATTTTATCTATTGAATTCCAGGACTGAAATTGGCATAATCACTGCTGAGCTTCAGTTAGTAACTAAATGTTTCTGATGTTTGAGAAAGATACGATGGCACCACTTTTTTTGTTATAATAATGACATTATTGATCGGCTTTGTATGGATAGGAATGAATTCAAAGCATTTAAGGGTGTGATCTTTCATCACATCTTCTCCATCAGAAACAGCTATCAAGAAAAGTCATTTTAGGAAAGCATGTGTAAAACTGCCCTGATAAATTCCCTCATTTCAGGTTTTTTCCCCCCTGATTCTCACAGACCTTTTCAGATGTTTTTGATTGAGGGCAGCTTTCAATTTCGTTTCATTCAAATTCATTTTAGGTATCTACTTAGGAAAAATGAGGTGTAGCTTAAATGTATTCCATTTGCTTAAAATATTTCATATTAAGTGTGTGTGTGTGTGTGCACACACATTTAAATATTCAGATCCTGTTTTTTTGAACAATGGTCACTTCCCACATTAACATTTACTTTTGCTTTAGGCTGATTTCTTTATAGATACCATAATAATTGGGTCATATTTGTGAGAAGGATAGAATTTCATTTGTATTTCTGTGAATTCATGTGGAAATGTGTTAGAAGGTGTTCTTTTCAGCATACAATACACGACTACAAAAAAGGGGGAGAAAAAGAAGAAAAAACTACCAATCTCTTAAGAGGATTTGTAATACCTCTCAAACTAATTGCAATCATATAGTACATACTGTTGGATTATCATAAATTACCATTTGGGAGAAGCTTATAATCATCTTTCAGTCCACAACTTCAGGGCTTGGAAAACTTAATGAGATTCTACTATTTCAGCCCAATAAGAGTGATGTGTGCACATTTTTTCACCTGTCCCCAAAACTTATCAACATCCATCTTTCTTCCACCAACATTCATCACAACCCCACTCATTTTTTCCCTTTCTCTTTGGAGGAACTTTTATAACACAGGGGTCCCCAATCCCTAGGCCACAAACCAGTACTGGTCCATGGCCCATTAGGAACTGGACCACACAAGTGTGCAAAGCTTCATGTGCACATACACAAGATTTAGATAGTGTGTGAAACCATTCCACCACCCCCCACGAGTCTGTGGAAAAATTGTTTTCTACAGAACCAGTCCCTGGTGCCCCAAAAAAGTTGGGGTCCACTGTCACAATGGGTCTATCCTTATGGGTTGATTGTTGGTTTCCACCAAATCTAAGTCAGTAAAATCCATCAATCTAGTCCACCCTGTAGGAATTACTGATGAACATTTTAAGGCTAAACGAAACATAGAATCACTTCTTAGTGAGATGCAGATTTCAACCTTTATGGATCAACAGCGGTAAAAGTGTATATGTGCTGACATATATACATATACATATACATATATACACACATATGCCACGGGACATGAAATTGATTTTAAAAAAACCAAAACTATCGCCAAAATTGAACATTTTAACAACAGAATAATCAGAGAAGCCATTGAAATAGAAAAACGCCCCCACAGCATGAACAAACGAGATGATACCTCTCGCCTACCAACCATTTGGAAACCCGCCTTGATTGACAGACGAGTCCCAACCACCAAGAATAATACCAGACCCAAACTCATGATAACACCACATGACATCACCACCACACAACCATTCAAAAAGCAAATCCGAACCCACAATGATAACGAGGTACAACCACAAAACAGAAACCTAACTACAGCTGCAACATCAGCCACTTTAAACCCCTCCAAACCACACAATAAGCAAACTGACACCCACTATAAAAACATGGCACCACCACAAACACGAAGCCGAACAAAAGCAGCACAACTAACCAGCTCAGGTCTAAGGCTGGCAGCTGAGACCAGCCCATCCACTCAAAACACACCCCCACCCAATCAGAACGCACCCACCATTCAAAACACACTCCCACCCAATCAGAACACACTTAATCCCCCACCCAATCAGAGCACACCTCCACCCACAGAACACACCCCCTCTGGCAGTTTAAAAAAGAGGAACAAACAGCCACATGCTTCTCCCAGAAGAAGGAAGCAGAAGCCACCAGCCTGATGATGACGGATGGGATTCCGTCAAAACGTTGCTCCTACACCTTTAGTTCTACGCGGGGGAAAACCCGAATAACCAAAGATACACACACACACACACACACACACAAATACACACACACACACACACACACACATATATATATATATGTGTGTGTGTGTGTGTGTGTGTGTGTGTGAAATATATATATATATATATATATATATATATATATATATATATATATATATATATATATATATATATATATATATATATATATATATATATATATATATATGTCAAATAGCTGTCATATCTTCCAAAATTGTTCAGAGCAGGGTAGCAGGGATTTCATTATGCTAATAATTACATTGCTTCCAAGCTTTTTGAAGCTGCATCACCCCATAGAGCCCAGAAGCAAATTTTCTAGAAATGTAATTAAAGCTGTTAACTGCGGTAAGACAAGAAAAGACGAAGAAGAAAAATAACAGACAATCAAATCACGCTCCTGTTTGTTGATAGGCAAAGGGCTCCACAAGCAGCTTGCACTGGATTTTTTTTTTTTCTGCAGAAAATTAAGAGGCGTAAAGTGAACTGTATTCTTCAGGCTGTAAATGAAAAGTCTGCTGTTTCTCATTATCGGGGCCACATAAGTAGGTAACATAAAGAGGAATGACTTCTAAGACTTCATCAGTCTACAAAACAGAAAAGAGGAATTCTTGGAGAATAACTTGCCTCATGAAGGGACGCGGTGGCTCAGTGGGTTAGGACGCTGAGCTTGTCAATCTGAAGGTCGGCAGTCTGTTGGGTCAAATACCGAGTGTTGCGTAACAGAGTGAGCGCCTGTTACTTGTCCCAGCTTCTGCCAACCTAGCAGTTCGAAAGCACATAAAAATGCAAGTAGAAAAATAGGGACCACTACGGTGGGAAGGTAACAGCATTCCGTGCGCCTTTGGCGTCTAGTCATGCCGGCCACATGACCACGGAGACATCCTCAGACAAGCGCTGGCTCTTTGACTTTGAAACGGAGATGAGCACCGGCCCCTAGAGTTGGAAATGACTAGCATGCATGTGCAGGGGAACCTTTACCTTTACCTTTAACTTGCCTCACATCTTAAAGAAACCCTTCAGATACAGTACAATGTTGATGTGCCCCATCATTTTCCTTGTAGGGCCATCTTGAAACTTGGTGATACATTTAAGGAGAATGGATATAGGAAAAAAGCAGGCAGAACCTAGGGGGGGAGTCAAGCAAGTCATCAGCCTAGAGCAGAGGTTTTCAAACTCGGCCCTTTTATGACTCATGGACTTCAACTCCCAGAATTTCTCAGCCAGGCATGCTGGCTGAGGAATTCTGGGAGTTGAAGTCCATGAGTCATAAAAGGGCCGAGTTTGAAGACCCCTGGCCTAGAGTCTTTATGTTCCCACAGTCTAAGTCCAATCCCTCTTGAATTCCGTTGACTCTTTTCTAGTGCTGATTGTTATTTGTACAGATTCTTGTGTATAGGCAACAGCAATAAATAAACTTAACTGGGATTCTGTTTGTGGCTTTGATTCTTTGTACCTCACATGGATGTCCCATTCAGGAATATCCTGCAGTAGAAATGATTTTCATCCCCTGCTCTCCTCTCTCCCCCCCCCCCAATTTTCCCATTTCTCTCTATAGATCCAAATAGTAAATCCTGGGAATACAGATGATGGAGCACATGTGGGAAAATGTTTGCAGTCAGCAGCATAATGGCTGTCTGGTACACATGCTTATATCCTGCTTGTAAAGAGAAACCATGTTCCTGCATCAGAAATTTCATAACAAACTGGAAAGTAATGACACTTGCACAAAAATGCATTGTTTTAGGGAGATTTCTTGCAGAAATATGCAAATTTATATGGTTTCTAGAATAAGAGAAATGTACAGAAAATGCATAAAATGTCTGTGCAGACTTAAAAAAAAAAACCACCCCAAACTAATGTAAACACAGCTAAAATAAATTTAAGATGGCACTCATTGGTTCATTGGTGCCTTTGATTAGAAATTTAGTGCTGTCTATCAAGCATTTATTTAAAGTTGTTTTACAATATAAACTGCCATATCATACCATCCTTGCATATGTATATTTGAACATATACTTGACTTACCTCTTTGGGACAAGTCACTAATTTATATAGGATTTAATAGTCTATATATCCCATTGCCTGGAGGCGGTCCAGGTCTGGATGGGGAGAAACAGGCTTCATCTCAATCCTGCCAAGACTGAGTGGCTGTGCATACTGGCATCTCGAGTCAACCAGACCATTCAACCTTTAATGATGGGGGGGTGAGGTGTTACCCCCCGTTGATAGGGCTCGCAACTTGGGTGTCCTCCTGGATTCACGGCTCAATTTTGAAGACCACATAGGAACCGTGACCAGGGGGGCTTTTGCCCAGGTTCGCCTGGTGCGCCAGTTGCGACCCTACCTGGACCGAGATGCCCTATGCACAGTCACTCATGCGCTCGTGACCTCCCGTTTAGACTACTACAATGCTCTCTACATGGGGCTGCCCTTGAGGACCACTCGGAGGCTTCAACTGGTGCAGAACGCAGCTGCGCGAGTTGTGATGGGGGTTTCCCGATACTCCCATGTAACACCTCTACTCCACGAGTTGTATTGGCTTCCGGTTGCCCTCCGGGTGAGATTCAAGGTGCTGGTGATGACCTATAAAGCCCTGAATGGCTTGGGTCCGGGTTATTTAAGGGAATACCTGCTGCCAGCATCAAGCTCCCTTCGTCCGATGCGCTCACACAGGGAGGGTCTTCTCAGGGTGCCGCCGGTAAAAGATTGCCGGCGGATAACACCCAGGGAGAGGGCCTTCTCTGTGGGTGCGCCTGCCCTCTGGAACCAGCTGCCCGTGGAGCTTAGGACTGCCCCCGACCTCCGTTCATTCCGCCGGGACCTGAAGACCTGGCTCTTTGAGCTCTCCGGCCCAGGCTGAGAATTTTTAACTGGGGTTTTTATTTTTAGGGATAATTTAATCTTTTTTAATTGTTTTTTTAACTTTTGTATTTTGTATTGGTTTGATTTTAAAATACCCTGTAAACCGCCCTGAGTCCTTCGGGAAAGGGCGGTACATAACTCTAATAAAATAAATAAATAAAATAAAATATATCTGTCAATGAGAACCTGACATGCAACTATTGTGCAGTTTACTTGTAATAAAAATTCAAATTGTACAAACTGGCTGTCATTACATATGCTGTATGTCCCTTTATTTATTTTCCTTTTTGGAATAAATAAAGTCCATCCTTCAGAACTGAATAATTCCAAGACAGCTGGTGATACTGTAAAATGATATTGTAAAACTGCAGAAATCAGTAAATACGAAACAGCAGCCCAACTAGTTAAGATGATTTCATGCAACGCAATTTAGTACATTAATATGTTAATATACTAAAAGGTTTGAGAGAAATAAAAGAAAAAAATCTTTGCACAGCACTAGAAAGACAATAAATATATTTTCTAGGAGAGTAATGGGATTATAGAAATAGGACACTAAATGAAATAATAATCCAGCTACTATATGTAGAAGACAACTGCTTTGCTGGTAATAGCAGTCTTATGTCTGTTTTATTTTTCAGTAATTGAAGAGAACTTAAGGGAAATGAAAAGAGAAAAATAAAATAGCCTTAGGCATTAACATTCAGTAACATTAATGGGACATTAAGGAAGGAAGACATGAGCTTATTGAAAATGTTTCCACACAGGAAAAAAATGTAAATACCAAGCTGAAACAGGAAAAAAATATTAATATGAAGCACTTTTTAAACTCCATTTATTTAGTTTGGTTTTTTTAAAAACTGACACATGATGTCAGCTTCCTATTAATTTCTATTTCTGCATTTAAAAGCTGAACTGAATTTCTATTTCTGAATTTCTATTTCTGCATTTAAAAGCTGAATAATGGCTAATTTGCTATACATGAAATGGGTCTTTGAAATTAATAGTTGAACATTAAGATGTGACTTCTTTGGTTCTTCTTCTTTGTCCATCTAGTTTATGATTTATTTTCTCCCATCTTCAAAGGGATGGATGAAAGCAAAACATTAATGGAGATTAATAGGTCCTCATATTGGAATAACATTAAGCATACCCCTTTCACCAAAGCCCCCACAAATAGCCATTAAAAGCTTCGGCATTTAGAATTATAGGATCAAATTGCTGAACACAGAATACAGAATAACAGAGGTGGAAGGGAGCTTGAAGGTCTTCTAGCCCAACCCTTCCCAAGGAGACCCTATATCAGGCATGTCAAACTGCCGGCCAGTGGCCCGGATGCATCATACTAAAACCGTGCCCACCCCATTGCCGGCAATGGGGAAAAAGTCGCGATACGTCGTGTGACATCACATGACATCATGAGTTTGACATGCCTGCCCTATACCATTCCAGGCAAATGACCGTCCAATCTCTTCTTAAAAAACCTCCAGTGTTGGAGTATTTACAACTTCTGAAGGCAAGCCATTCCACTGATTAATTGTTCTCACTGTCAGGAAATTTCTCTAAACCTCTAGATTTGATCTCTTCTTGGTAATTTTACATCCTTTACTACTAGTCTGGCCCTCAGGTGCTTTGGAGAGTAAGTTGTCCTCCTATTCTTTATTAGGTAAAGGTAAAGGTAAAGGTTCCCCTGCACATGTGTGCTAGTCGTTTTCGACTCTAGGGGCCGGTGCTCATCTCCGTTTCAAAGCCGAAGAGCCAGCGCTTGTCCGAGGACATCTCTGTGGTCATGTGGCCAGCATGACTAGACGCCAAAGGCGCCTCTCAAATACTGGAAGACTAATATCATGTCACCCTTAGTCCTTCTCTTTGTTAAACTAGACCTTCCCAGTTCTTGCAACCATTAATCATATCTTTCAACCTCCAGACCCTAATCATCTTTGTTACTCTTTCCTGCACTCTTTCTAGAATCTTAATATCTTTTTTATATATGGTGACCAGAACTGAATGCAATATTTCAAGTGTGATCTCATTCAAAGCAGTATATAGTGGTACTAATACTGAGCTTGATACTATTCCTTTATTGATGCAGGCTAGGACTGCATTGCCTTTTTTGGCAGCTGCAGCAAACTGCTGGCTCATACTTAAGTGGTTGTCCACTAGAACTCATTGGGGCTACAGCACAGGCATCCAAGTCTAATTCTGATAATGATAAAATGGGTGTCACAAAAATCAAATGCAATTGTGCCATTACTTTGCACTTTTATAATCCCCACAGCCATTAGGCCAACAAGGTCAAACCCCTAACATTCCCAGTTCCTACAATCCCTCTTTATTATGACTTAACTTATCTACTGATGATCACTATTGCCAAATGCATTGTGGGAATGTCATTTTGAAACAAGAGTTTACTAAAGGAATTGTTTCATTCTATCAGAATCTTGTCTTCTTTTAAAGTAAGACTATTATTTTATTTTCCTGTTTGGCACATTATGCAAAATTATCAGGACTGATTTCTCTGAAATTGATCTGCTGCAGTCCTGTTTTGATGTGGAAGTATCACTTCTGATCCTTTTACGATACGATAATCTTTATTGTCATTGTCCCATACAGAACAACAAAATTGAAAAATCCACATCAACCCCACAGAACCCAACAAAAAACAACAAAATACATATCAACATACCACCCCACCCCACATATACACATTTAACCCCTAGAACACTCTAACACTCTAAAAACTAAATACAGAAGTTCTCTCAGAAACTTCATTCTGCTGCATTCAAAGCCAAAACCGCTTTTGGATAAAAACTATTTCTCAAGCGGCTCGTCCTGGTCTTTATGACCCTATACCTCCTTCTAGAAGGCAGAAGCTGGAAGAGATCATTTCCAGGGTGCGTGCAATCCTGCACAATTTCCACAGCTTTCTTATAACACCTGGAGGCATAGATTTGATCTAAAGTAGGAAGAGTACACCCAATTTTTTACTACTTGGAAGAGACTGTAGTAACTACACATTTATTTGCAGGCTGTTTATCTAAGTTCCATAATCCGAAAATTCAGCTAAAAGTTCACAAAATTCATGATGGTGATTACAGTCTAACCAAGCTGTAAACTGAATATTGAGGAATGTGCAATAGCACTATGCATACATATGGACTTTGTGGGGAAAACGTAATTTGGACCATGCAAAGGTGTGCATATAATACCTGTAAGCAACTTCTTAAAGAAGTTGTATCTTTATCTAAGTTCTCACATCAGCAGCTGCAGGTATTCAGACAATATGAGTTTAATTTTCCTCTCAAATGGGACAGTTGTGTGCCTGCTGCTATCAACTACAGCTGAGTTATCAGAGGTCCTTGGTGCTTTCTGAGTTTGCTTGCTTTCTTGTAGATGTTTCATTACCCAAACTAGGTAACATAATCAGTGCTAATAATGTTACCTAGTTTGGGTTATGAAAAATCTGCAAGAAAACAACCAAACTCACAGAGCATCAAGGACTTCTCATGTCAATCCTGAGCTACAAATATTCTCCTTTATTACTACAGCTGAGTTAAGATTCATATTCTAAGTTTGCCCCTTTAGATTCAAATTATCAAGGGCAAAGCTACAGATCTGAAAGTGCATCTTGGTTCCTACTTATAATTGAGGTGAGTTTATCTCTGATGAAGGCTTGTCCATGGCTGCTGATTTTCAATCATTGGTTAAACTTAACTTTCCTCCAGCGGACCTAGTTTCCTTCATAGTCTTTGCTAAGTTTAATTTAGCTGGGAAGGGAACTCCATTAGATCAACTGCTGAGTTATAGGCTGTCTCCGGAAGTCTTTTTGCAGTCTGTGGGCTACAGTCAAATCAAGGGGCTTCTTGAGAAGGTTCTGGATGCCGAATGACAAAATGAGTTAAATCTAGTCCTTAATAATGTTAGGTTCTGGAGAACTGAGTCTGCAGCCAGTAAAACATCCAAGCAACTTGGACCTGCCTAACCATTTTAGAACTTTCTCTTAGCCTCTTCAGCTAAAAAGCCAATTAATGGTCCTCGGAAAAACATTTGTACCTTTGTGGCATGGGGAAGAAAATAATTAAGTATAGGGACAACAACAACAACAATAAATAATAATAATATATAACCAACTATCATAAAGCCAGAAAATGGGGTTCTTAACTCATTCCAAACCCCAGGCTCGGGTGTACACAACCAAAATTGTAAAGCCTAATGAAAGCCCAAGGTAATTTCTGAGTGGAGGATATTCTATGAAGAAGAGGCTACAATAGAGAAGGCCCATCTTCTAGTTTACTTACCTTTCTCTTTCTGCCTTCAGTAAATAGACATCACGGCTTTATAGAAGTGAAGGAAAGAGGATCCATAAGCAAGAGACATTTTATTCTGCTCATCTTAGGGGAAATAACAACAACAACAACAATAGTAATAATTGTTGTTGTTACTTGTAAAGTCATGTCCGACCCATCACAATCCCATGGACAATGTTCCTCCAGGCCTTCCTGTCGTCTACCATCTTCTGGAATCTATTTAGGCCCATGCCTACTACTGCAGTGATTCCATCCAGCCACCTCATTCTCTGTCATCCCCTTCTTCTCTTCCCCTCAATCTTTCCCAGCATTAGGCTCTTCTCCAGTGAGTCCTTCCTTCTCATTAGGTGGCCAAAGTATTTGAGTTTCAACTTCAGATAATAATAATAATAATAATAATAATAATAATAATAATAATAATAATAATAATAATAATAATAATAGTAATAATATAATAAAAGTTGGAAGGGACCTTAAAGGTCAACTAGTCCAACCCCCTATACCACTTCAGACAAATGGCTGTCCAGTTTCTTCTTAAAAGCTTCCAGTTTTGGAGCATTCACCGCTTCTGGAGGCAGGTTGTTCCACAGATTAATTGTTCTAACTGTCAGAAAATTTCTCCTTAATTCTAGGTTGCTTCTCTCCTTGATTAGTTTCCATCCATTGCTTCTTGTCCTGCCTTCAGTTGTTTTGTAGAATAGCTTTGATTACCTCTTCTATGTAGCAGCCCCTGAGATATTGGAACATTGCTATCATATCACCCCCCTCACCCTTCTCTTCATTAAACTAGACATACCCAATTCCAGCAACTGTTCCTTATATGTTTTAGCCTCCAGTCCCATGATCATCTTTGTTGCTCTTCTCTGTACTCTTTCTAGAGTCTCAATGTTGTTGTTTTTAAATCGTGGTGACCAAAACTGGATGCAGTATTCCCAGTGTGGCCTTACCAAGGAATTAGAAAGTGGTATTAATACTTCATGTAATCTTGATTCTATCCCTCTGTTATTGCAGCCTAGTACTGTGTTGGCTTTTTATGGCAGCTGCAGCACACTGCTGGCTCATGTTGAAGTGATTGTCCACTAGGACTCCAAGATCCTTCTCACAGTTCCTACTATTGAGCGAGGTACCATCTATATTATACCTGGGCATTTGGTTTTTCTTGCCTAAATGTAGAACCTTATTTTTTTCACCATTGAATTTCATTTTGTTAGATAGTGCCCAGTGTTCAAGTCTGTCAAGATTCTCCTGTAACTTAAGCCTATCTTCTGGAGTGTTGGCTATTCCTACCAGATTGGTGTCATCTGCAAATTTGATGAGTTCCCCATCTATCCCCTCATCCAAATCATTGATGAAGATGTTGAAGAGCACTGGGCCCAGAATAGAGCCCTGGGGCACCCCACTACACATTTCCCTTCATGTAAATGCAGTTCCATTGAGGACCACATGCTGAGTACGGCTGGTCAGCCAGCCATGAATCCATCTGGTGGTGATGCTGTCTAACCCACATTTTCCTATCTTATCAAGTAGTAGGTTGTGGTCTTCTTTATCAAAATGCCTTACTGAAGTCCAAGTAAATTATATCCACAGCATTCCTCTGGTCCACTGATTTTGTCACCTGGTCAAAGAATGCAGTAAGATTTGTCTGGCATGATCTATATGTATGCAATACATTTATTCTGCCCTTTTTAGTAAACTTTTCATGCTACCTAAATGAATTCCTTCTCTCCTGATTAGGTACAGAATCTTCTGCTACATGTTACACAACAGAAATTTGCCCAGTGGTCTACAGCAGTGTTTCTCTACTTCATCATTTTTAAAGTCTATGGACTTTATCTCCTAGAATTCCCCTGCTGCTCATCTTAAAGTTGCTGAGGTTGAGAAATACTGGTCTGTAGACTGTGTCACCAGATAATGAGGAGATCCCAAATACCAGCTGGCAGTCTCCAGTTGCACTTGATAATGTACTTGTGCTTTTATTTGGCTGTCTCATTTATTATTTATTATATTGTTTGCATGGTTTTTCCTTGTCAGCTTTTTAAGCTGTGAACTTTTGATCATCATCATCACCATCATAAAAAATCATTATTTCATTTCCAATCCTTTCAAAGGGTAGAGAACAGGTCTTTGTATGATATTCTGGGTAAAAGGTGCTATTGCAACCTTTTTAAGTCCCCTCTTCTTAAAACTAACCTGTGCCAGTAATTTCAATCTTTCCTCGTAGGATTCAGACTGAAGCCCCCATTCACCTTCACAGAATTTGTTCTGAACCTTTTTCAACACTTCTGAATCCTTCTTCAAGGGAGGTATTCAAGTCATCAGTGGCGTAGCGTGGGTTGTCAGCACCCGGGGCAAGGCAAGTAATTTGCGCCCCCTCGCTCTCGCACCGCACCGCACGCCTGGCACCCCCCTGGCGTAAGAAGAATCGAGCCTCCCGCGATCTCCCGTCCCCCCCCACCCCCCTGAAATTCTTGCCCGCTTTCACAGACTTGTTCTTTACACTGGCTGCAAGTACCAGGAGCCAAAGGCAGCCTCTCCGAAAGCCTCACACCCAAAGACGCAGGCACGCCCACACCGAGGAACGCCGCCGCTGGCGAGGCTCGCAGACGCCGCCGCTGCCGTTCTTTCTTTCTCGTTCGCGGGAGCGCGCGGCGGCGTGCGCATACAGAGGCGTATATAGACCCAGGGAGCCGCCGAGCCTTCCCCCACCCGGAGAGAGAAGCGTTTCTGTGTCGGCGCAGGCACAGATACCCCTCGCTCGCGAGCAGCCTTGCCCTAGCCTGCCGGTTGCGCCCCCCCAGATGTTGCGCCTGGTGCGGCCGGCCCCCCCTGCACCCCCCACGCTACGCCACTGCAAGTCATTATTGAAAATATAATTGTCCTAAGACTGAATCTTCTGGCAACTACAGTATTTGTTGCCTCTTTCCAGTATGATCTGGATCAAGCACTCTTTCAGTAAAGTTTCAAGCCAGAGGTAGACCCATCTTGCAGCCTCAGCTTATATTTAATTAGGTTGCTCATCAGAATGCTCTGGGGTACTTTGGCAAATGCTATTCTGAAGTCAAGATACATGATGTGCTATAATATCCCTTGTCAGTCTTCTCCTAATAAGACTAAATACTCCCAATTCCTTCAATCACTCTTCACAAAGTTTAATTTGTAGTCTCCTGATAATCCTCATTACCTTACTCTGAACATATTCCAATTTGCCTAAATCCTTGTTAAAGCTTTCTGTGTAGAATGGAATAGTATTTATATCAGATTGATTGCTCTGAAACACTGGGGTCCTCCCTCCCTGCCCCCTGCCTCTGGAAGATGGGAACAGTATTTATCCTTCTCCAAGCAGCATTTATTTTGTTGTCCAAGATTGCTCAGTAAAAACCTGAAGTCATCATAGATGCTATTGGGCTTGGCCAAGTTGTAATAGTTGAAATAATACTTTCCTAACTTTATATCTGAGCTCCCTTTTTATGATCCTTTAACCCTTAATTGGGAATAGAGTTGGGCTGACTGTATGGAGCTGAGAATTTACTGGCTAGATGCCCTTCCTAATACCATGTGGAGTTTTCAGCCGATATCTTTTCTTGTGCCCTAGGAGAGAAATACCTGCTGCTACCTAGGATTGAACTCTCAACCTTCCAAACGGGAGGCGAGTGTCCTCAACCTTCCAAACGGGAGGCGAGTGTCCTCACCACACAGCTCAACTTTATAACTGAACTTTTCCTGTTTGTTTTTTCTCAATGCAGTGCAAGTTCCTGGACCAGTAGAAAACCTCCAGGCTGTCTCTATCTCACCTACCTCAATTCTTATCACGTGGGAACCACCTGCATATGCAAATGGCCCAGTGCAAGGGTACAGACTGTACTATACAGAAGGGCCAACTGGGAAAGAACAGGTGAGGAAACATATGAATTTATAGCAATTGAAATGGACAAAAATGGAATGAAAGGTGTAACCCTTACTAAATTGTCTGGTTTATCGACATCCTCATTCCCTCGAAGAGGGGAGTGTGATTCTTTAACCTATGAATTATCAAAATATGGGCACTCAGTAACATCACAGAAATTTGGCAGAAAAGAGTACCACAACATTAGACAGTAATTCTTGCTCTTTCTGCGTTTCGTTACTCGCTGGAAGAAGCAGATTCCTTAGCATGAATGTGTCTCTAGTTACTTTGCCAGAGATGGAGACTCTCTGGCTTTATTGGGCAATTTTTTTCCAGTTGAATATAAATTCCATTCTATATTTTCTACAGGAAAAGGGGTATTTGGTCCATCATACCTTGTGAGTAGAATGCAAGTAGAAAAATAGGGACCACTCCGGTGGGAAGGTAACAGCGTTCCGTGCGCCTTTGGCGTCTAGTCATGCCGGCCACATGACCACGGAGATGTCCTCGGACAAGCGCTGGCTCTTCGGCTTTGAAACGGAGATGAGCACCGGCCCCTAGAGTCGGAAACGACTAGCACGCATGTGCGGGGGAACCTTTACCTTTACCTTTACCTTACCTTGTGAGAGAAGAATTTAGCAACATAAAAATATAATTTATTTATTTTTATTTATTTTATTTTATTACATTTATATACCGCCCTTTCCCGGAGGACTCAGGGCGGTTTACAGGGTAATTAAAAACCAAAAATACAAAAGTTAAGACCAAGTTTAAAAAAGATTAAATTTATCCCTGTATAAATAAAACCCCAATTAAAATAAATTAATCCTCAGCCTGGGCCAGAGAGCTCGAAGAGCCAGGTCTTCAGGCCCCGGCGGAATGAATTTCCCTTACTTAGGACACATTCTGACCACTGCTGTTTCTTAAGCTTCAGTCTTTAGAATTTGGGTGTATGTGAGGCTGCTGACCTCTGACATATAAAAAGTATTATATGTGCAATAGGAGTTTACTTGTTTTTGTGTACACTTAATACATTCAATTTTCAATCCCAATAGAATAGAATAGAATAGAATAGAATAGAATAGAATAGAATAGAATAGAATAGAATAGAATAGAATAGAATAGAATAGAATAGAATAGAATAGAATAGAATAGAATAGAATAGAATAGAACCTTAAAGGTCTTCTGGTCCAGCCCCCTACTCAAGCAGGAGAACATATGCCATCTCAGACAAGTGACTGTCCAGTCTCCTCTTAAAAATCTCCAGTGATGGAGTGCCCACAATTTCTGAAGGCAAGCTGTTCCACTGGTTAATTGTCCTCACTGTTTGGAAGTTTTTCCTTAATTTCCTTAGACAATTGTATTTGGGTATGTACTATTGTTTCTAATTTGCACACTGTATATTTATGCACTTCTCTTCCGTTGCAAACCACACTGTACATTTGCAGAAAGTGTGCATACATTACAGGTTCTCCCTTATGTTCAGCAGACCTGAAACGGGTTGGATTTTAAGTAAATATAATTTTAATATATTTTAATTGAATCTCAGCCATTTCTTGTGGGGATATCACATGATCTCAATTCTATATATGGGAACCTGAGAAACAGTAGTTATAGGAATATATCCTAGAAAATGATTTAAAAAAACAAACAAAAAACCCAAAGTCCTCTCCTAGAATCTAAATTGTATGAGGGACCAAATTTCTGGAAACCTAGGAATGAATAACTCCATAATGTTTCCAATTCTTACATAGTGAAATGAAATATAATTAATATTCTCTCTCTCTCTCTCTCTCTCTCTCTCTCTCTCTCTCTCTCTCTCTCTCTCTCTCTCTCTCTCTCTTCTATTATCTATCTATCTATCTATCTATCTATCTATCTATCTATCTATCCATCATCTGTCACGATGTTCTAATTTTTGTGCTGTCATATTTTTATGGGCTTTTTTGTTTGTTCTTTTCTGCATCTAGACTGTAGAAGTTAATGGTCAATCCTACAAGCTGGAAGGTCTGAAGATATTCACGGAATACACTCTCCGCTTTCTGGCTTACAATCATTATGGTCAAGGAGTATTGACTGAAGGCCTGACAGTTAGGACCCTTTCAGATGGTAAGTAAGAACAACGAAACATGAGGTTGTACATTAATCAGATCTGATTAATGTAATTTGAAACAAGGGTCAGCTTGGTTTGGAAACTCAGTTGCATTTAACAAAATATCTGGACTTGTACTCTTCTAAATCAGTGACTTGTTGATCTGGCTCAGAGAATGAATTTGGTTTGCTGATTCACTCAGACTTCCTTTCAATTAGATTTTCAAACTAGATTCCCATGGTCATAAATACTGCTGTTTAGTTCTCCTTACTCTCTTTCTTTACCATATATTCAGGCATTGGCAATTGAAACGACTTTTGAAGATCATCAAATAGTTGGTAGATTAGCTTCCCTGAAGGGTAGATTGGATCATCCACTTATTGCCTGGTTATGTTTTGAAAATTGTTGTTAAATATATGACAAAGAGAAAAAGAAAGAGAAAGCAAAAGAATTATGGAATTATGGATTTTGGTAGATAAGTTTAGGATATCCTATATAGATATGAGAATATTCATTGATGAATGAAATCACTGTCTGTCTGTCTATCTATCTATTTATCTGTCTATCATCAGCAGTTGATTTATTAAAAAAAATTCACTATCAAACAAGAATCCCAGAATATATGCTAATGAATATATAGAGGGAAAAGGAAGAGAGTAGGATAGCAACAGACCAAGTTTGTGTTACCTTCCCAAGATAATCTAGCTCTTTATTTTCAACATTATTCGATTCACTCATATATATATTCACACATACAGTTGAGTGCTTCTAGTGACCCTCCCGATTTTGGTTTACTTTACCCAACTGGAAATCAAAGGATTGGTAATAAAGAGTAGAAAATCTTAAATTTGCTTGTGGAAAACAAGACACATGATACCATATGGGAACACTGTTTCTCAATTTCAGTTTGGCATTTAATACAATCATTCCTCAGCATCTAGTAGACAAACTGGGCCTTTTAAGCTTTAATACTCCTTTGTGCAACTAGATTCTTGATTTTCTTATGGATAGGCTCCAGTATGTCCATGTGGGGTCTAATATTTCTAATACCATTTTCTTTAACACAGATTCTCCTCTGGGCTGTGTCCTAAGTCCACTATTGTTCACCTTGTTGACTCATGACTGTTGTGCTAGGTTTGCAGCCAACTATATTGTGAAGTATGTGGATGATACAACAGTAGTGGGACTTATTCAAGGTGACAATGAGGGTGCTTACCACAAGGAAGTAGAGGGTTTGGTAAACTGATATAACAAAACAGTCTCATTTTAAATGTAGGAAAAAAAACACTAAAGAGATCGTTGTCAATTTCAGAAAAGGCAGTCACAGTCACACACCTATGTTTATTAATGATTCACCTGTGGAGGTGATTAACAGCATCAAGTTTCTGGGTGTGGAGCTAACGAAAAGACTAGCTTGGTCACTCAATAGTGAGACACTGGTGAAGTGGGCAGAGAAGTGCCTGCAATTTCTGTGTTGCATGAGAAAAATACACCTTCCTTCCCCTGTCCTTACCACTTTTTATAGAGGGATGATCAAGAGCATCCTGTCATATTGCATTACTATCTGGTTTGGAAGCATCACTGCTTCAGGCAGGAAGGCAGTGCAGAGAGTGGTGAGGATGGCAGAAAAGATTATTGGCAATTCCCTCCCTCCCATCCAGGACATAGCACAGAAGGGTTGCTTGAGCAGGGTCCTTAAGATTGTCTGGGATGCTACACATCCTCTTCATGACCTGTTTTCCTTTTTACCTTCTGGGAGGATGCTTCATGCTATATGAAACAGAACACCCAGATTCAGTCACATATATAACATATATATGTTTCAAGTTATTTCATATAGTAGGCTGTTTCTTCTTTTCTGAAGATTTTGCTACCAGTGTAGAGAGATATGACTGAGATTTTTTTTCAAACATTAATTTCAAACACAAAAATTATAGCTTCACTATAAGTTCCAGAAACTATGAAACCGGACTTTGTAAATTAACTCAGTCAGGAAAAATATTAACTGTGCAAATGGCGTATAATAATTGTACACATTTAATGTGATCAATTTCTCATGTCCCCTAAACTCCTACTGTCAATTTCCACATTAATTTTGCCCTAAACAGTTCTTGCAAGGTTTTTTATTTTATTTTGTAACCTCTCCCATTAGAGAATTCCTGCAGAAAGCTGATGGATTTAATCAAGTAACTAAAGATTACTAGCTAGCATGTTATAACGTAACTACTTTTTAAAACAGTAACTGTGAGAGGGATCTTGGAGTCCTAGTGGATGATCACTTGACTATGAGCCAGCAGTGTGCAGCAGCAGCCAAAAAAAGTTAATACAATCCTGGTTTGTATAAATAGAGGTATAGAATCAAGATCACGCGAAGTATTAGTGTCACTTTATAAAACCCTAGTAAGACCACACATGGAATACTGCAGCCAGTTTTGGTCACCATACTACAAAAAAGATGTTGAGACCTTGGAAAAAATTCAGAGAAGAGCAACTAAAATGATCAAAGGCCTGGAGACTAAAACAAATGAAGAATGACTGTAGGACTTGGGTTTGACTAGCCTACAGTAAAGAAAAAACAGGGGCAACATGATAGCAGTATTCCAGTATTTGAGGGGCTGCCACAAAGAAGAGGCTGTCAAACTGTTCTCCAAAGCACCAAAGGGCAGGAGGATAAGAAACAAGGGTTGGAAACTGACCAAAGAGAGAAGCAACCTGGAATTAAGGAGGGAGAAACAAAATGTTATCAGATCTCACCAAAATGCCCATGTGAAACTTCAAAAGTTTTAACTTTGCTTTCCTCTCTCTTTTGGTGATCATGCCATTATGTAGGGCAGAGGTCTTCAAACTCGGCCCTTTTATGACTCATGGACTTCAACTCCCAGAATTCCTCAGCCAGGCACACAGGCTGAGGAATTCTGGGAGTTGAAGTCCATGAGTCATAAAAGGGCCGAGTTTGAAGACCCCTGAGTAGGGTAATGCAAACGGGGTGGTGAAAAAGGTAGCAAGCCCAAATTTAGAAACCAAGAGTTCTGGATGCAGTCATCATGACAGACAGCCTTAAAGGACATTCAAACTTTATGGTTTACTTATTCTGTTTCCATGTCTTCAGTACTTTTCCTTAAAACAAAAAAAAATCTTTTTTTTTTAATTTCTTGAGGGTCTAGCCCGGGGGTAGGCAACCTCGGCTCTTTTATGACTCATGGACTTCAACTCCCAGAATTCCTGAGCCAGCCATGCTGACTCAGGAATTCTGGGAGTTGAAGTCCATGAGTCATAAAAGAGCCGATGTTGCCTACCCGTGGTCTAGCCCAATGCTAAAGTTCTTGGTTTGTAAGTGGAATGTTTAATTACTGGGAATGAGTTTTTAGGAAGAAAAGCAAACTTGCTAAAACCTTGTAAATCTTTTTTTTTTCTTTTTAAAATTCAGCAATTCTACATAGACCTCCCTGACTTTCTTATGAGCCTAACCAGATACGATTCATTATTTGTAACTTGGAGGCTATTCTATTATCCCCTGGATCTTACTTTTTAATCAATGAATGTTTGTTGACGCCAAGTGCTTAGTATCTTATAGCTCCTAGATCGAGGCAGTAACCTTATCTACAAGCAAATTAGTTAAAGTAACTAATTTAAATTGGTTAAAGTTGCAAGATTTGCAGCCACAGTGAATCTGTTGGAGAGAATGAAATGTTACGATTTGAGAGAGGTGGACCCTGTGCTTCTAGGTTCCACAAGAGATCTTCATATGTCGAAGAATAATTCCTCAGTGATTCATTCTTCAGTTTGGACTGCCTTTTCCAGAGAGTATATATCTGGATAAACCTCCTTTTCTCCAACATCCTTTATAAGAGGCAATGGATGGAAACTAATCAAGGAGAGAACAAACCTAGAAGTAAGGAGAAATTTCCTGACAGTTAGAACAATTAATCAGTGGAATGATCTGTCTCCAGAAGTTGTGGGTGCTCCAACACTAAAGGTTTTTAAGAAGAGATTGGATAGCCATTTGTACAGAATGGTATAGGGCCATGGTGGCGAACCTATGGCACGCGTGCCACAGGTGGCACGCAGAGCCCTCTCTGTGGGCATGCGCACCATCGCCCCAGTCCTAGGTCTTCAGTTGGGTTTTATAAAACCTTTTCGTTTTGCCATGTGCAGAAAAAAAAGGTTCAATCAATCAATCAATTTCAACTTCTCGCGGGGAAAAAAAAGATCTTGCAAAGTTGGAATTGATTGAACTTTTTAGTCCCATCCAATTTGCTGTTACCACCACAGCCACGCCCACCCAATGAGCCATGCCCACCCAATGGGCCACACCCACCTGGTACCTGACGATACTGTTAGTCATATGATTACAGCCTAACTGGTTGGGTTGGCAATATATAAGCCATGATTTGTAATGTATTGTATCCCTTTAAATGTGTAATGATTGGCCAACGCTGTGTTCTTTCAATGGCCATAAGAGGGAGCTAGAGTCATAGCTTCTCTGTGTGTGTGTGTGTTAGTTACTCTGTTACATTGCTTGCTGATTATTGTTGATTGCAGTTTTGCTACTGTTTGCTAAACCTGAAGAACTGTGTTTTTGACTTTTGGACTGGTAAGACGACTTTGTATTGGATAACTCTTGAACTGTTGATATCTTCTCTGTACCCGTGTATGACCTGGACTGTTTATTCTTGACTTGTGCTACTCCTAAAAGTAAAGGTTTTTTTTTCCTTTTTTACACACCTCAGTGTATCAGTGTGGTTGCTGTGCAAAACCTGACTACTCTCAGTACCACTTCTTCTGTGCATTCTCCTTGTTGGCTCAGGAGATATTCTGCACAAACCCTGTCAGATACATAAGTGGGTTTGGCATTGCAGCTTGGGCACTCAGCCTCCAAAAGATTCACCATCACTGGTATAGGGTTTCCTGCTTGAGCAGGAGGTTGGACTAGATGACCTCCTTTCCAACTCTGCTAGTCTATTATTCTGTTTTAGTATTAATGCTCAGCATTTCCACTGCAATATAGTGCTTTATCTAATTTTGTGTCCAGGTTTTTTTTAAAAAAAATCCATTACATTAAATTGGGTATTTTATTCAAGATATAACACCACAATTTTGCATATTTTTCTATTTGCTTTTGAAATTTATTCCAAAGCAAAAAAGGGATTTTGGTGAAATTCTAATGAATAAATTTTAATGTTCTTATGTTTATTTATGGAAACATGTATGCCAACGATATGTGTGATAGTTGTGTCCTTAATTGTACTATTGTCTCTTCAACAATCAATCACTTCAGTAATTTTCTCAAGGTTTCCATGAAATTCTGAGGAGCTAATTAGTCCAAGTAAATATCTTTTCCCTCTGGATAAATTTTGAAAAATTGTCCTCCCATTTTAATTACTTAAAACATTTTCTTCATCATTTAAGCAGTGTCTTTATTGTATGACAACTTGACAGCTGCTTGAATACAATAATTGATATGTGTCAGAAACAAATGAATGGGCCTAATTTTATACTGAATTAAAAGGATTTTTACAGGGCTCTCAGAGTATCTCCTAAGGTAAAGCAATCACTAAAGGTAGTAGAACCAAAGCAGAACCATTGCCCCAGAAAGCAAAAGAAATGAACTAGTGTAAAACACCAATTGGAAAGCTGAAGTTTTCATTTTCAAATCTCCTTACCTTTAGTCAACTTGTGTCAGACATGGGGAACCAAGAAGAACACTTATGACTTGGATGAGGGCATAGAAGGGGAAGTCATCAAATTTGTAGATAACACTAAACTGGCAGGAATAGACAACACCCCAGAAGACAAGCTCAGGATCCCAAAAGATCTTGACAGAATTAAACAATGGGCCATATCCAACAAATTGAAATTTAATGTTGATAAAAGCAAGGTTTTACACCTAGGCAGAAAAAGCCACCTAGCAGAGGTGATCTGGCTACAACCACCCAGCCATGCCTACCTGGCCACGCCCACCTGGCCACTGTGAGTCATCCCATTCCACAGCTAATATCCCCTCCTGTGCCCCACATAGCTGACCATTTGAGGAAAAAGACCTCTTAAGTTTTTATTACTTCCTTCAATTTGTTCCAGGCATCAAATGGATGTGTTTAAGAGGTAAATATATTGACCAGCTTTTGCAATGAGAGTTGGGTGGTGGAGAAATTTGACAAAACAGGTCTACCTGTTAGGCTAAGGTCTAACAATAAACCCCTCCTCAGTCTTCACTTGGACAATATTACTGAAGATCAGATTAATGATCAGAGGAGGCAATATGCTTCAGGGTAGAAGCTCACAGTGGGACCAAATGGACTCTGGTCCCTACTTCACTGTATGGGATGGTTAATTCCCATGCATAGAAAAAGTCATTAGAAAGCAAAAACAGCTTTACTTCTTCTTAGTGAAAACTTACAAACAGAAAGAATTATATGTGGTCTAAATTAAAAATACTTTATTCCATGAAATAAAATACTTTCCCATACAAGTGGCATTCAGTGGCTTTGACAACTTGCTTATCGTTTGGAGGTTTTGTGCACAATGAATAATGATAATGTGCTTAGAGTGTAAGCCACCCTGAGTCTTCGGAGAAGGGCGGGATATAAATGGGATTAAAATAAAAAATAAAAAATAAGAGCCAGTGATAAACCAAGAGGATAGCAAGATTGTCAGAACATAGGATGGAGCCTTTTACCAAACCAGGCCATTAGCTCACTTAGTGATAACATGCTGGAAGGAGAAACAAGAGTTTTTGCTCTTGCCCACATGATTGGAGTCTATCAAAATTTGGTTATGAAACATGTGGAGATTCCTGAAGAGCAGGGGCATTTTAGGATTGTGTGAAGCCCTCAGGTTTTGCAGTTCCAAGAATATCCTTTGATCATGATTCTGAGTGCTAATACTGTAGTGTGGGTTTTCTGCTGTTGATGAGACAGAAAATATGAAAAACTTTACTTAAGCCCTAATATGAGCTTCAGAGGAAGAGCTTAAAAATCTTCTCTCAAACCAAGGAATACAAAAACAAACATTCCACCTCTGACCTTGTGGTCATTGTGGACCTTAAGATCTTCTAAGTCTTAAGTGCACAGGGATTGTCCATGTTTTTCTTAGAGCAAGACAAAAATGGTTCTCCAATTTCAGCAGGTCAGAAGTTGTGTTGGCCAATATGGACAGAGGATCAAATTCTTTCCAGACTTGCTTATTCAATGAAATTATACACTCTGCTGATTTGTAAAAGCTGGTGCTTGGCATCTCTTCTCTGGAAGAGTCTCCATGTAGATTGCTAATCTGATTTTCAGCAGAGGTATAAATTTCCAAAACGCTAATTAACAGCAATCAAAACTTCAAATGAAATAATTGAAACAAAGAAATCAAGAAGCAACAGCAAAAGAGAAACCACGAAACAGTCAGAGGTAGTAAGAATAATAATCATCTATAAACAACAATAGTATCATTAAAACATCAGTTAAAAAGTTTGGTGTATTACTTTGTTTAAATTTGGCACCTAAAGACTAACGTAGGCATTGGCTGGGCAGTCCATGAGCACTCTACAAGAAGCGGGGCCAGATGTAGACTACCGTCAACACTGACAAAGAGCTGACCATTTGGTCAAGTCAGTATTGCACCCACACACCCTTACAGTGCAAAACAACAAGCCTAATTCAATGTAAGAGGTGGTCTTCTGGGATGAATCTCATTACTGTGTAAGACAGGGGTGTCAAACTCAATTTCATTGAGGGCTGCATCAGCATTACAGTTGCCTTCAAAGGGACAGTTCTCTCCTTCAGGCTTACCTCACAGAAGCCTCCCTTATTATCCTCTTCTTTCCCTCAGGCTTGCCCCACAAAAGCCTCTCCTCTCTTATCCTATCCTATCCCCTTCTCTCCCTCAGGCTTGTCCCACCGATATCTCTCCTCTCATCCCTATCACCTTCCCTCCCCCCCTCACTCCTCCTCCTTCCCACCAAAAACCCTCCTTTAATATCCTGTCCTTTTCTCCCCCATGTGTTCATTTATTGCCCGGCTGGCCTTTTCACACAGCATTCATCAGCTGAAACTGAGTGGACTGATTCTGGGGTCCCTGCCAAGTCTTGGCAGCCCCACAGTGCCAACTGACTCTCCCCCAGGCCTCTCTGGCACTGCTGCTGCTTCAGCTCACCCCCCTTGCTACACAATCAATCACCTCCTCCTCCTAGTCTGCTTGCAGGCCAGATCTAATCACATCACGGGCCGAATCTGGCCCCTGGGCCTTGGGTTTGACATGTCTGATGTTGGACATCTAACAAAGCATCACTTTGGAGCACTGCTTTGTCAGAACTACAGAGGCATTGTGGAAGGCCTACAATAGTGGACTTAGACAGATGTTTCAGGTTAGAGATCAGACCTTCTCTTAAAGAGACCTGGTACTCTTACCTGGTACCCAACATTGTTCACTCCTGATGCAAGAAGTAAGCTTCATTTATCTCCAACCTAATTTCCAACGCCAAAATTACTCAAATCCATTTTAGTAGGAGAGTGAATATGAGACACAGAGCTTCAGTACAGGTAGTCCTTGACTTATGACCACAACTGAGCCCAGAATTTTTGTTGCTAGGTGAGAAATTTGTTAAGTGAGTTTCGTCTCATTTTATAATGTTTCTTGTCACATTTGTTGAGTGAATCCTTGCACTTGTTAAATTAGTCACAAGGTTGTTAAGTGAATCTGGCTTCCCCATTGACTTTGTTTGTCAGAAGGTTGCAAAAGATGATCAGATGAGCCCAGGACAGTACAACCATCATAAATATGAACCAATTGTCAAGTGTCTGAAAGTAAATCACGTGCTGCAACAGTCATAAGTGTGAAACATGATCATTAGATGGTTTTTTTTCAGTGTCGATGTAACTCAGTCACTAAATGAATTATTGTAAGTCGGGGACTACCTGTAAGCAAAAAGTCTCCTGTTTATTTATTGTTTTATCAAATTTATATGACACTCATCTCGCTATCAAGTTACTCTAGAAGAAGAAAAAGCAGTATAGAAAAAAAGCAGTACAGTACAGGGTTTTACTAACATTTTTCAGCCAACTTATACATCTGTGCTTTTTCAGAAAATTGAGTTACAGAAAGCTAATTTTTGAATAATGTGGCTAAAGATTATTGGAAATGGGAGGAAATTGTGCAGATGTGTTTAGTTTTCACCTCAGCAGGGAAGTTTTGAGGTGCCAGCTGGAAATGTTCTCCCAATTGCTTTCTCATTATTAAAGTGAAAAAAATGTGATATAGATGGAACTTTGGAGGGGGGGGGAAGAGTTAGCATTATCTTTTATTACTCTAATTACAGCTTTGCCACTTTCATCCATTTTTCTCCCCCATCCCTTTGCATTTCAGTGCCAAGCTCTTCGCCTCAGAATATCTCTTTGGAAGTGGTGAACTCAAAGGTAAGCCAACACACACTGTCTTCTTACCTGAAATCCCCATGGTTGTGTGTCTGTTGATTTATGGGCTCCATGTGTCATTGTCCTGAACTATCATTCTGGTGTAGTTTGTCTGGTATGGAGTCTACCTCTGTATGCCGAAGAATGTAGGAGTTGGTTCCCAACAGACATAGATGTTTGAAGGCATTAAGAAGGGAGAAACTGCTCAGATAGATAACACTGGGTCCCATTTTCATACTTCAGTTTACAGTCTCTCATGGATTATGTGTGTATAAAATAAACAAGAGCCATGGTGGCACAGTGGTTAGAATGCAGTATTGCAGACTAACTCTGCTCACTGCCAGGAGTTTGATCCTAACCAGTCTTCCATCCTTCCAAGGTCGGTAAAATGAGGACCCATATTGTTGGTGACAATATGCTGACTCTGTAAACCACTTGGAGAGGGCTGTAAAGCACTATGAAGTGTATATTTGTCTGAAATGGTATAGGGTTTCCTGCCTGAGCAGGGGGTTGGACTAGATGACCTCCAAGGTCCCTTCCAACTTCTTCTTCTTCTTCTTCTTCTTCTTCTTCTTCTTCTTCTTCTTCTTCTTCTTCTTCTTCTTCTTCTTCTTCTTCTTCTTCTTCTTCTTCTTCTTCTTCTTCTTCTTCTTCTTATAATTATTATAATTATTATTATTATTATTATTATTATTATTATTATTATTATTATTATTATTATTATTATTTAAGTGGTATTGCTATTTAACCTTTTTTTGTGTTGCATGGAAGTGTGTACATGCCCACCTCATTATCTTTATGATGCTTTTCTGTTTTGTTTGCATTTAGAGTTGACCAGTTACCAACATTCTAGGTTAAAACAGCTATGTTGATTTGTGTTTCCTTTCCTTTGAAAACACTGATGTGCAAAATGTGTAATTTGTTTTTCATAATCAAGACATTGGAGGTGTGTGTGTGTTTGTGTGTGTGTGTGTGTGTGTGTGTGTGTGTGTGTAATGGGCTTTCAGGGGTAACATAAATTATCTGAATTCTAAACTTCAATGGTGAGAGTGCCATGGAAGTCTAAGTTGGTCTCTAGGCAATTTAGGATCTACCTGCGTCATATTTCAGCTTTTTCATGGATGTGGTTTCATTAAAATACAGTTTCATTTCTTCCTTTTGCAGGCAATGTTCAGAGAAAGAAATAACCCCTTTTGAGGTTGAGAGAATTAGGTTTCCTACTATTCAGAACATCTTAAAGGGGCTACATTTAGAATATCCAGATTGTGCTGTAATAGTCAAAGTTTGTAGAAGAAAATTAATTATTTTCCAGGAGTGATAAAAATGTCTTTCATTACCGAATTTTCTATTTCCTTTGGATAAACGAATTTATGCTTCCCTCTCTAAAGGCCCCAATTCTTGTTTCTGAACAGAAGTTTCTAGGTATGAGGAAAAGAAAATGGAAATGTAATTTCCTATCCAAAGCCTGTCATTTGTTACTGATCTAGAACAGCACCAATAGAAGAGAATATTTGTAGCTCAGGGGTGTCCCTAGAACAGTGTTTTCCAAACTTGGCCAACTAAAAAATGTGTGAACTTCAACTCCCAGAATTCCCTAGCCTGCATGCTGGCTGAGGAATTCTGGGCGTTGAAGTTCATACCTCTTAAGGTAGCCAAGTTTGGAAAACCGTGACGTATAGGGTTGGGAAGTAACAATTCCTTCTCTCCTCTTAGGAGCTGATTTTTGTTCCTATTGGATCCTTAAAATTGAAGTCAAAGGTTCACATATACTGTAAATGTATGTTGTGTGTCTGTTTCATATACATACATTTTTAAAGTAGTTAAATGTGCATTGCCACTCTTTTTTGTTGAGTATCCACTACTCTATGCCAGCCATCCTGCCACCATTCCGCAGAAAGAAAGTTTGAACAAGAAAAGCAGCTGGGGGACCATTTCCCTCTTTTCACATTGGATAAGTCAAGGTACCCTGGGTATTGGAGAGCCATGTTTAATTAAGAAAACTATTCTGCTTAGTTAGAATTTGGGCAGATGTGGTTAGTTATTAATTGTGGGTAAACAAGACTTGCAAGGTATTTGCTGACTCTGAGAAAGAGAGGACGGCTCTGATGCTTTTAATAAGGCTTTGCTCTTGTGGCACACTTTATGGTGCAATCTGGATTTTATGAGCTAATGCCAGCTTTCCGGCATAGATATTAAAGGTTCCTTGTCCCCATAAAGCCACTCATTTGTGTGCTGGATGTCGTGATCAGAGTCATCAGAGACTGAAAGAGCAAGGGAAGAGATTGCTTATCCTTAAAACAAATCTTGACAGTGATGAATTTCTCTCTGTATTGTGGGACTGTTGAAGATAGTCCCATCAAGGAGCAAATGATGGCCTCATTTCATAGTTCAGATGGTACAGTAGGTGGACGATCCCTCAGTCTCAAAAACTCAGAAGCAAATGGATCTCTGGGGGAATGGGGTGGACAATGAATCCATTTAGAACATGCCTATAGTTATCGACAAGGGATGCAGTGGCTCAGCGGGTTAGGACACTGAGCTTGTCGATCAGATGGTCGGCAGTTTGGCGGGTCGAATCCCGAGTGCCGCGTAACAGGGTGAGTGCCTGTTACTCGTCCCAGCTTCTGCCAACCTAGCAGTTCAAAAGCACGTAAAAATGCAAGTAGAAAAATAGGGACCACTACGGTGGGAAGGTAACAGCATTCTGTGCACCTTTGGTGTCTAGTCATGCCGGCCACATGACCACGGAGACGTCCTCGGACAAGCGCCGGCTCTTCGGCTTTGAAACGGAGATGAGCACCGGCCCCTAGAGTTGGAAACGACTAGCACGCATGTGCGGGGGAACCTTTACCTTTACCTTTTATAGTTATGGACAGTGAGATATTAGACTTAGTCTGATGGTATCTGCAAAGGGTAGCACATATTGTGGCTTGGAGGCATCATGGATGGTCTATCTAGAAAAAGAATTAATTACTTTAAATTATATGCCCTCATTGCATTTAAATGATTAATGGGATATTGTATGTCAGGGTTGAACTGTGGGACCCTTGGTACTGTATGAGCTTGGTTGTTTTCTTGCAGACATTTCATTACCAAACTAGGTAACAACATTAATGCTAATAGGTAGTGGTATTTGCTCTCATGGTTTAACCTGTCCTGTCAGTGTTGGTAGGAGTGATCTTGGTGGTTCCTTGATTGAAATGTCTGCCAGAAAACTTGTGCAATATATACTTCTATATCTCTTGTTTATCTTGAAATGATATTTGTACCACTAGTTTACTTTTCTCCACTATTGTGGTTACCAACATGAGATCCATGATCACCTTCAGTTGCCTCCTTGATAACTACCATTTTTTTTTTGTTTCCTCTGATTTTTAGAGTTTGGATACTTTTGAAAGCAAAAAATGAAAGTACAGGCTCTATCACTGGTATTGCTTTTATTTCTTGGCTGTATTTATGCCCTATCCATTATCTTAGAAAAGAAAAAAAAACACAATGAAGGCAGCTAGTATTTAGTTCTGTGCTCACAAGTGGGCTTAACTGCTCAAAGGAAAAAATAAATAAATGTAAGCTAGGCTAATAAAGAGCAAATTGACTAAAAGGTAGGGTGAAAAATGCGCTCATCTGTTTATCTTTTGGCAAATGACTCAGCTCAGCCATTTTGTGAAAGCTCTCCAAAGGGCTATCAAAATTCCAAATGTGTTCGTCAATCCCCCAAACTGCAGTCTACAGTAATTAGATGTATTAGCTTTGGCTGCTTTTTTTCAGATTTTTTTCATCCTGTTCCCTGAAATTTCTTTTTTAAAAAGATGATGGGATCAAACTCATGATGGTTTCAGTGCAAAGCTTGTAGTCAAGGAAGTTGACTCTGCCTCTTCTTACTTAAATATGAATCCAGATAATATGTGTAGGTTAAATATTGACTTATGACCTCAATTGGGACTAGAATTTCTGTTGCTGAGCAATTTGTTGTTAAATGAATCATGCCTGCTTTTACAATCCCTTTTGCCATTACAATATTTGTATGTAGCATTGGGGCAAGATGCCATGTTCATAATTCTGCACTTCTTTTTCTTTGCCTCTGTACAATTAATTTTACACTCGTTAGGTTTTAAACATGAATAGAATAGAATGGAATGGAATGGAATGGAATGGAATGGAATAGGACTAGACCTTGGAGGTCTTCTAGTCCAGCTCCATTGTTAAGTGAATCACGTGGTTGTTAGGTGACTTCAACTTCTTCATTGACTTTACTCATTGGAAACCAGGTAGGAAGGAGGCAAATGGCAATCATGTGATCCAGGATGCTGAACCACTGTAAATATATGCCCATTGCCAAATGTCCAAATTTTGAGCATATGGCGATGGGGATGCTGCAACAATCGTAAGTGTGAGGGCTAGTTGTAAACCTTTTTTTTCCAATGCTGTTGAAACTTTGAATGGACAGTAAGAGAATGACTGTAATTCGAGGACTTCCTGTAATCAGAATACTTGAACTGCTGCCATTTTATGTTGAGCTAAAATAACTGAAAGCTTGTATGCCATTCAAGTGCTCCACCCTGGAATACTCAAGATATCTATAACAAGATATATGTCAAGTGCCTGAGAAATCAGGAGATTCAGGCAGTTCAAATGAGTATAAAGATTTATTGCAAGCTTAAGCTCTCTACAAGAATCTGACCAACTAACAGTCAAAGGAGATAAGAAGGAATTCAAGATGGGCTAGACTTAGATCTCTTGTGGGTATGCAGGGACTCATGACTTATGATGCATTTGACCACTCTCTCGGGCTCAGCCTGGTCATCTCCTACAATATCTTGTTGCAAGGGCACACCCCTGGGTGATCCCCTACAGATGTGGGTGCTCTTTATCCTACATTATCCTGGTTCATTTAAATCAGTACAATCTGCTACAGTACTTGAAAACAATCTAGAATCATTCTCAGCCATATAAGGACATGCCATCTTTTGTCATTAAATTACAGTCCTATGATGGCTCTGAACTACAATCATAGGATAGAGAGAAAGGGCAGATGGAATAGCAGACTTTAATTTTTAACAGTACCATAGAGATTACCTAACTCAGTATTGTCTGCAATACTGTGTGGCAGTGACTAGAGCAGAGTTTCTCAAACTTGACAACTTGAAAATTTCTGGGGCCCCATTCCCAGAATTCCTCAGCCAGCAACCTGCCCAGATTAAGAAACATTGGAGTAGAGTGACCAAACCACCTGTTCTCATTTATCAGCTGAATAAAGTAAAATTGCATTAGCAGCTCTTTTGTAAAGGCAGAATTCTTAGTGCTTTTTTCCACAGGAGCTGACTTCTAATGTTTTCAAAAAAAGAAGGAAGGAAGGAAGGAAGGAAGGAAGGAAGGAAGGAAGGAAGGAAGGAAGGAAGGAAGATTCATTTTAAAGAAAAAATAGCCATCTTCTTTTGGGACTTGTTGAAGAAATTTTAGCATACTGTCTGACAGCTACATATGATTAGGTTGAGATGGCAGCTAAACAATTCCAAATGGCCTTTGGCAAGGTGAATCGCTACCGTGAAGAAATAAACTTTTGTGGGAAATTACCTCAAAATTTAAGTTGTGTCAAATAAGGTCCAGTATCCATCAAAGAAAATATATGTGTGAAATCCTTATATGTCTCTCCATAGCAAGTAAAATCCATTCCTCCTTTCAAAAGCGAGTGTAAAATGTAACATCAAAACGTTCCAAATGATGTTTTGATTCCTTTGACAGAGTTAATAAAATATCCACCTAGCTTACTTGCATTTATATCAATGTTATTTTTTGAATTTAGCTTCTACCTGAAGTAGATAGCACTTGTAAAGAATGTGTCCCTTGGCAATACAGAAGTGTACCAATCCCATACTATTTTCCATCTAATGAGACGATTGCATTGGTTTTAATACCAAAGTTCTCAAAGGCTGAATTGCCAATTAAAGTGACTCCTAACAGACGTACGAGCATCTCTGATTGTACTGGGTAAGATTTGTTAATTAAATAAGGTCACAATCCCATAAACTGTATACAAATGCAAGACTCACTTTTCAATAGACAGATATAGGATTATGGTGCCAGTTGTGGGCTATTTTGTTATAGAAATGGCATTAATATGCTGTCTAGTTATCTAGCAATGACTTAAAATTTATCACTATATGAACAATTTTGGATTGACTAAGGATAGGCTGTAGCAAAGAAGAATATTTTTTGTGATGGTAGCATAATGTCACTTTAAAATCCTCCCCCTCCCCCCTTCTCCCCTCCTCTCCCATACCCTCCCCTCCTTGAGAAATGAGGTTTGCAGAAAAAAAGCAAGCAAATCTGATATGATATTCCTTAACTGAAGGAACTCATAGCCAGAATGTTATGTGTGTGTCTGTGTGATACTACATAGAAACTATGTAATGATATTCAAATATACAATTATCACACACATGCATAATTAAAGCACACAAGTCTGGGCTGGTATTGAGCTATGCAATAAGATAAAGTTTACACTGAGGCAAGCTTGACTCCTGGTGGCATCAGAGGCACAATTATGCCACTTCCTTGGCGTGATTTTTTCCCCCCAACTTTCTGTTTTAGCCATGGAAGTTCTAGATCAGGGGAATTTCTGGCTCAGGAATTCTGGGAGTTGAAGTCCACGAGTCATAAAAGAGCCAAGGTTGCCTACCCCTGTTCTAGATGGTCCCTCAGTCAGTTACTAATCAGAGTTGATCCCATGTAGCTTTCCAGACCAGACAAAGTTTCATAGTTATATTATCTGTGAGACGAATGTGTCAAGAGACATAGATAGCAGAATAATGACCTATTTTCTTGACCGTTGGACTAAGCAAGCATGGCAGGGATGTCCTCCAGGTATAGTCCAGATGGCAACTATGCTGATACACTTTAAACCTGTGAGTCTGTAAAACTGTGTTTCTTATGTGAGAAAACTTGGTCATTGGAAAGATTGAACCAGTCATATTTGGCATGAATGAAGGCAAATATACGTTCCCCAGGATAATGTTGCATTCTGGTAGAGAAATGTTCCCTGAGGATGGGTCTAAAATCTCGGAAGACTAAGCCCCTTGCCCCAGTGACTGACCCAGACTGGATCCTGCAGATATATTTGTCTCCACTGTTTACTCAGTTTAATCAAGATAAGACAATTCTATTTTCCCTTTGATTTGCATGTCTTATAGTACCCTATGGTATCCAACCAGTTAATGTTAACATGTTACCATCTTTCTGTCCTAATGAAAGATGCCAATTCAATGTCTATAGACGAAATATGTGCTAATGCATCACCATAGCAACAGGATGGTGAAATACTTACCTGAGAACAGGTGCAATTCACCACAGGTAAGCAAGTTAATATTTGCGGGCATGTTAGAAATAATTCAGAGGTTTTGAAAAGTCAATAATTCTGGCATTGATAGAACTTAGAAGCTGTTTTTTTTAAAAAAAATCCTTTTTCCTCTTTTTTTGTTTCTTTCCCAGGAAAGCAGGAGTTCCCCAAAATTTTCAGAAGCAGAAATAGAGACAGTAGATGAGAACAGAGGAAATTGCATCTTTTAATTGAACTCAGTGCCAGTTTCCATCGTAGAAATTGGAATCCCTGACCAAGATTAAATAAATTCTTGTGTTGGTGTAATTCACACCCATTGTGTCTATATAGCTACTATGGGGGGGAAAAACCCACTATTAATAAGCCCACTTGAATGTGCACATATCAAAGCAAACGTTCAGTACAGTGGCTGAATAATATATACATCTTGCCCCAGGGAAAAAAAAAGAAAAAGTGAGAGAAAGACAGAGACAATGTCAACAAGCCTGAGAATTTGGCAGCATCTTTCAATTTTTGATAGCTTGGCTGTACTTTTCTGCTGAAGTGATTGTTTTGTGCGGAAAACAATTGTGTTGATTGAGAAACATGATGATTTTCTGTTACCAGTGGCTTGTATTATCTTCTTCCAAGTATTATCAAGTTCTACACAAGATTTTCATTTTGGCATTTATCTACTGTACTATATGACTGAATCTGCATTTCTTCTCATTCACCATTCTGTTATTTAATGGGAAGAGGATGGCAGGATTTAACTATGAACTTTGTTGTTCAGTGGTCATTATTATTTGATTTAGTTGTTTTTCAGTAACAATCTTCCTGATATCTTTGTTTTCACTGTGTACAGACAGTGTACAGTCTGTTACTAATTTCTTTGCATCCCGAAGCAAGCTACAAAATACAGTTATGTTATATTTTTGACAGAAAGGAGATGCAGTGTAAACCAACCATCTCCAATCTGGCACCCCAAAGGCATATTAACGAATAGTGATATAAGCAAAAGGAGTGGGGAGCAATAGAAATTAAATAGAATTTAATTTTAATAAACATTTTAATAAATACTTCAAACATTTCTCATTTTATTGGACATATTTTATATATTTCAACTGACATTTCAACAATGTCTCGTTTTAGTGCACCAGCGTTAAAATTGTTTTTTTCATGAGAAAATAATAATAATACAACCAAAGAGCTACACAAAACTGAACACAGGTAAAGTAACATTACTTTAATCATGTATCCTAGTCCCAGCATTGTGCGATTGTATGCACAGAGTGTTTAGTATGTTATTTTAGTGGTTCAATAAATATTGTGGTCATAAGTATTTAAAATTACTTTGTGGACATTATTCTTGATCCATCTAGCTAAGAAATGTGCTCCACGACTTTGGACTGTATTCTAGGTTTGTGGGTGAGATATTTGCTCCCCATCCTTGGTCTTCGTGTTTATTTTTCATTGCAGATACCCGAGATAAAATCTGAACTTGCCTGCTTACAACACAAAGGAAATGCAATACTACCAAGTTCTTACTACTCACAAAGTGGCTGGAATGCATCCAGACTGAAACTGGCCTAGGGGCAAATTAGCCATTTGGCCCCTCACTAGCATTTGCTTAGTACTTTATCTTCAGCAAGGAATAGGCGAGACAGCAGGCTCAAGAACAACCAGTTTATTGTAGTGCGGAACCGGGCGCTTGACAGGTTTTCTGCGCCGCTATTTATACTCCAGCTGGCACGCTGGGGACCAATCAGAAACTTGCCGGTTTCCTGCGGATTGCGAGGTCCAATCCACGGCGGCTGGTTTAGACATGTTTAATGTTGCCGGAGCTGCAACATTAGCCGCGCTTGCTCAGTCACCGCAGTTTGACAGTTGACAGCTGTCAGACTGCTGCGCCTGCGCGAAGCTAAGGCAGCTTTGACAGCTGTCAAAGCTGCCGTGTATTCCGGCCGGTTTACCTCATAACTAGAGAACGTATTAACCCAAACACATAAATACATAACACTTAGCTAGACCATCTGCATTTGCTGAGGTTTACAGAATATTTAATTCACTATAATTCACTGATTAGTAAAGTGAAAGTGCCACTTTGACACTATCAGCTTAGCTGAAATCATTCGCTCAGGGGCATAAATGCCCTCAGTGAAGACATTTGCAGGTCTGTCTTGAAGCAGAGCACTTGTGGAAGTCGTGGCATGTGTTTTTGAGCTTGTGTGGAGTCAGCTAGAGCTGAATAATGGGTGGGTGAAATGTGCTAGAAAGGGAAGAATGGTGGTCATCCTATTTGGCTTGATGATGAAGTGTTATCTGCCATGTTCTCTTAAAAATTAACTCTGAAGGTGACTTCTCCAGGTAAGTTGGGCAAAATCACCCAGTGTGCTTCATAATTGATCAGAACAAAGCAAAACTTTAATGGAGTGATTTGATTCAAAACTGACTGAGCTAAATCACTGAGGATGTTGTGGTAATTGGGAATGAGGACTGTCAAAGTATAATAACTGAGGGGCACCCAGTTCATAGGAGGAGAATGGGACCTAAGGAGAGAGAGATTTTGGAGGTGAGGATAGAAGAATAGGTCTGAGGGAAGCTCGAAGTGGGAGTAGGTTACCCAAGGGACTGATTTTTTCTAAGAGTCTCTACTTGTGCAGTGCAATCCAGCAGATTGGGCAAGTTGCAGATCCAGTCAGCCAAAGAATGTCAACTGTTGGGAACTTCTGTGCTGTAGCTCCTGCTTTGTGGACAGTTCTCCCATTGGAGATTAGAATGGCTCTAATCCTTTCGGCTTTTCACAAGGTTTTTAAAATCTGGCTATGACTCAGGCCTGGGCTTGGAATGCATTAAGGGCCTATTTCTTAACTTTACTCTTTGATTAATTATCTTGGCTGCTGTTGCATTTATTATGGGTTGGTGGTGTTTGTTTTTTTTGCTGCTTTACTGTTTTTTATTGTTTTAATTGTTCTATAATTTTAGAATTGTAAGCCACCCAAAGTGACTTGGTTGAGCTGAGCAGCTATCGAAATTAAATGAACGAATAAATAAATACAAGTCTTAGAAAAACTTCCATCTGTGAGGTAAAATATTTATGAATTTCATGTCAAAGAAGGCAAGTATTGATAATCCAGAAAAAGTTGTCCTATTAAGGAGACCTGCTTACAAGCAATTTTAAGTTAGTTTGTAAAAAAATGATTCCTTGTTTAAAAGTTAACAAAATGACAGTGCTCTCCAAATTCTAGGCAGGTAGTCCTTTACTTATGACCATAACTGAGCATAAAATTTCTGTTGCTAAGTGAGACAGTTGTTAAGTGAGTTTTGTTCCATTTTATGACCTTTCTTGCCACAGTTGTTAAGGGAATCACTACAGTTGTTAAGTTACTATCATGGTTGTTAAGTGAATCCAACTTTCCCATTGACTTTGCTTGTGAGAAGGTCACAAATGGTGATCACATGACCCCGGGACACTGTAATGGTCATACATATCAGTCAGTGGCCAAGCGTCCCAAATTTGGTCAGGGTGCAACGGTCATAACTGTGAAAAACAGTCATAAGTCACTTTTTCCAGTGCCATTGTAACTTTGAACAGTCACTAAATAAACCATTGTATGTTGAGGGTCAGTTGTAAGTTGTACCTTATATTGAGAAAAAGGGAAAGAATTAGTGGAGAAAAATGAAATGAATTTCCAAATCAGGAGCGAGTTTGATCGTGGTAGCAAAAGCATTAGAAACTTTAAATGTATCTATTGGCTAAAGTGAATATACTTTAGTTTTGAAGAAGAAAGAAAGAAAAAAGAAAAAAACTACTCCAAAACAGAGCTCTGTATCCATTTTCCTTTAATTGTTTTTCTAACTGTTCAGTAGTCTTCTATGCATCATGAAAAAGCTACTTTTTTCTCTATGTTTTATGTCAGTGTTTCTCAACCTCAGCAACTTTAAAATATGCGGACTTCAACTCCCAGAAGTTCCCAGCCAGTATACTGGCTAGGGAATCCTGGGAGTTGAAGTCCACACATTTTAAATTTGCTGAGGTTGAGAAACAGTGCTTTATGTAATAAGATGTAGCCCTCTGACACTTTGCTTTGACAGATTTTTTCACTCCAGTACTTAAAGTGAAAACCCAAGTGGATCTTGTTCCATCTGCACAGATTTCATCCAGATCAGATTTACTGATCAAGGATTTGATCCACAGTCTTCCTAGTTCTAATTCTAGTCTTCCTAGTTCTAGTTCTTCCATGATATGTGTTATGCACAAAGAAGTTCTAACATTGTATTTAAATAGCTATGCATGATCTAGAACACTGATTCTTAAGCTGAGAGTAATTTGGGCATATCCTGCAACAATTTGTATTGAGTTGGGGATCCAGTTTGGGGCTGCTGCAGCTGCGACATATAGAATTCCAATAGAATTCATTTGAGGTTTGGGGTCTGTGTGAGTGAGTGTGTGTGTGGGAGGGAGGGAAGGGTAAACTGTATTATTCTGGACTTGGAAAGGGGGCAATTGGTTCAAACAATTTAAGAAGCACTGTTGCAGAGCAATTTTTAGAATTCCAAAAACAGCTCTCTTGGTTTTCTTCATGTTGCATGAAGAAAAAACAGGCTCTCTCTTGTAGGTCAAAGCTGAAGAATAAGATAGTAATATTTAATTAAAATGACAGAGTTGTATTCGAGATAGGCAATAAAGAACTTCCTTAATCATTGTTCATCTGGTTGAGCCTCTTACATCCTAGCACAGGGGTAGGGAACCTCGGCTCTTTTATGACTGATGGACTTCAACTCCCAGAATTCCTGAGTCAGCTATGCTGACTTAGGAATTCTGGAAGTTGAAGTCCGTGAGTCATAAAAGAGCCGAGGTTGCCTACCCCTGTCCTAGCAGTTCAGTTTCAGGTCATGAAGAATGAACACATCTAAGGCATTATCAGAAATGCCTGCTTGGAGACACCCAAACGAACATCTTTGTTTACCTAATAGCTATTTGCTTCCTGCTACCAACTCAAACAAATCATGGGAGATATTTGTGTGGGAAAAACAATCAGTGAAGTTTATTTCCAGTCTTTGTGGTTTCCTGCTGAAATTTAATTATTGTTGCCCATCAGCAGTGTTTGTTACCATAGTCTTTTCCTGCCATTATTTGTTTGTTTGTTTGTTTGTTTAATTATTGCACAGTAGAGGCTGAGCAAATATGGAGAGAAGAAAATGTGGCATTTTCTGTAATTGTAGAATACCCAAGTGCTAGATTTTTTATTTTATTTAGCCTTGATTTTGTCAGCTCTAATTCCTCCAAAATTTAAATTTTCTAGTTTCTGAATGTGAAATGACAGGTGATCAAAACCATGACTTACAAACTTCCCAGTATAAATGGAGACCAGGATTATTCCCTCTTCATAAGACAATGGAGATTCAAGAAACTTTTATATAAAATCAGAATGTGTTTTACAAATGTTGCAAATAAAAACTAGTGCATTAAATCAAAGGTTCCCAACCTTACCGGCTCCACATACCAGCAGGGGTGAAGGTTTCCCATGTCCGTGTGCCACTTCCATAAATAGAGTCTCATGCTAAGACTTTTCCACCATTCAGTAGATTTATGCTGATCTATAGCCATAAGGGACGCGGTGGCTCAGTGGGTTAGGACGCTGAGCTTGTTGATCAGAAGGTCAGCAGTTTAGCAGGTTGAATCCCGAGTGCCGCGTAACAGAGTGAGCGCCTGTTACTCGTCCCAGCTTCTGCCAACCTAGCAGTTCGAAAGCACATAAAAATGCAAGTAGAAAAATAGGGACCACTCCGGTGGGAAGGTAACAGCGTTCCGTGCACCTTTGGCATCTAGTCATGCCGGCCACATGACCACGGAGACGTCCTTGGACAAGCACTGGCTCTTCGGCTTTGAAACAGAGATGAGCACCGGCCTCTAGAGTCGGAAACGACTAGCACGCATGTGCGGGGGAACCTTTACCTTTACCTTTATAGCCATAATAATAATAATAAAAGATTTTTCTTTCTCATGGTCAGGAAACCTTCTTTGTTTTGACTTTGGATTTCTTTCCGCTCAACAGCCACTCAACAGTTCTTCTCCTTTCCTTGGGCACTACGGAGAATAAATCACACTGGGACATCTCTTCAAGCATTAGATACCTGCTACTTTGTTTCCCCTTAGGCTTGTCTTCTTGAGGTTAAACATATCGTATTCTTTTAACCATTGTCACTATTACTTTTTTCCCCCACTTAATATTCACCCATACAGTTTTGGCAGGATTTTCACCCTTGCTATTGCAAATTTCCATAGTGGGGTAACAGTTCTTTACGTTTGCAAAAATGATGTCCTTCCAGTACTATATTCCAATCCTGAGTTGCATCCCATCATGTTTCAGTTATATCCACTAAGGTTATATTTGCTCCCTCTTAGGGAGCTCCAAATTTTCCCTGTTTCCCTCCCCCCCACACACACCATTTTGCACATTGATTTGCAGAATAATATATCAATAAGTGGTACTATTTTAAGTAGCCTTAAAGCCTAGAAGTAGAACTCTGTTTTGTATGCAGAAAGTCCCAAGGTTAGCCATTAGCACAGAGATTGGAAATGTCTCTTGGCAAGATTGTAGTGAAAAACAGTTTGGTGTGGTGGTTAACTGCATTGGCCTAGAAACAGGGAGACCACTTCTTGTTCTGTCAAAGGCATGAATTCAGTTGGGGGACTTTGGTCCAATCACTCTCTTAGCCCTAGGAAGAAAGCAATAGCAAACTACTTTAAAAAAAATCCAAGAAAACTCCATGGAGTTATCCATGCAAGACTGACTTGAATACGTGCACATACAGAGTTGCCCTGTGGTAAGATGGACAGCCAATACATATATATATATATATAGCTAAATAGCTGAGACATATTGACTAACTCCAAGTCTCTCAGTGAGTTTTAATGGCTGAGAATGGACTTAAATGCTCCAACACTGGAAGTTTTTAAGAAGGGACTGGACAACCATTTGTCTGAAAAAGTATATGGTTTCCTGCCTGAGCAGGGGCTTGGACTAGAAGACCCCCAAGGTTCCTTCCAACTCTTTTATTCAGTTATTAAAACATCCAGAAAATAAATCATTGGTTCTAAACCAGAATGTCAACTGCTATACCATGCTGGCTATCTCTAATAATAATAATAATAATAATAATAATAATAATAATAATAATAATAATAATAATAATAATAATAATAATAATAATAATAATAATAATAATAATAATAATAATATACCTAGGCATATTGGAAGCACTTAACATCTTGAATGAAAAAGTCAAACAGTCAACACAAAAGGAATACATCAGGAGAGTCTGCAAAATGCTAAAATCAAAGCTAAATGCTGTAAATATAATTAAAGCCATTAATACATGGGCAGTCCCAGTGATATGCTACCCAGCTGGAATTATCAACTGGACTTTGGCTGAATTGGAACACCTAGACTGGAAAATGCATAAACTTTTGAATATGCACCACGCTCTACATTCACAAAGTGACATCGACAGGCTGTACCTGCCAAGAAGAATAGGGGGCAGAGGACTACTGCAAATCCACCAAACTGTAGAAGAAGAAAAACAAAGTTTGAATGACTATGTAAATCAAAGTACAGAAAAATTGCTGCAGGCTGTGAAAACAGAGAGCATTATCAAAATAACAGAAACAAAGGCAGAATATAAGGGAAAATGGCTGGATGACAGAAAGAGCCTTGGTGGAGCAGTGGGCTGATGCCTCCTTAAGTAACACCAGCTGCCTGCAATTAGTGCAGGTTCGAGTCCCACCAGGCTCAAGGTTGACTCAGCCTTCCATCCTTCCGAGGTAGGTAAAATGAGGACCCAGATTGTTGGGGGCAATTAAGCTGACTTTGTAATAATGCCGCTTGGGGTGTGTGTGAAAGCCCTAATAAGCAGGCATATACATAGAATGAAGGCTACTGCTAAGTTTGTAAGCCGCCCTGAGTCTTCGGAGAAGGGCGGGATATAATTTTTTTTTTTTTAATTCCATTTATATCCCGCCCTTCTCCGAAGACTCAGGGCGGCTTACAAACTTAGCAGTAATGGAATTAAAATAAAAAAATAAATAAAATAAATAGATGGAAAACCAAAGGTTTGCATGGACAACATTTGAAAAACATAGAAGGTAAATGTGATAACAACTTGACATATACATAGAATGAAGGCTATTGCTAAGCACATTGATTTGTGCTTTAGATTGTAAGCCGCCCTGAGTCTTCGGAGAAGGGCGGGATATAAATGGGATTAAAATAAAAAAAATAAATAAATAAAAATAATGCAATGAAAGCAAAGATACAAAAATCTACTGACAATTGCCGACTTTGCAACGGCAATGTTGAAACTGTTTCACATTTAATATGTGAGTGCAGAAAAATTGTGCAAACTGATTACAAAGCTAGGCATGACCGAGTTGCTAAATTAATCCACTGGGCATTGTGTAAAAAAATACGACTTGCCTGTGTCTGAAAAGTCGTGGGAACATAGGGTGGAAAAAGTTGTTGAGAATGAGAGGGTGAAGATCTTGTGGGACTTCTGAATACAGACAGATCACCATTTGGAACATAACACACCAGATATCACAGTCATAGAGAACCAAAGCATACAGCTGATTGATATTGCTATACCAGGAGATGCCAGAGTCGAAGAAAAAGAACTGGAAAAAATTACAAAATAGCGCAAATAATGCGACCTGGCCATCGAAACTGTGCGATTATGGATGAAACGTGTAACAGTGATACCCATTGTCATCAGGGCACTGGGAGCTATGTCCAAAAACTTTGCAAAATACATCAAGAAATTGCAGCTTCCTGCAATAACTCCAGTAAAGCTACAAAAAACTGCGCTACTCGGAACATCTTCCATTTTAAGGAGATACCTGGTTGATACCTAGGATGCTGGCAGCAACCCATGTCAGCCATTAGTGCCAGTCAATTTGAGTGTTCAGTTGACTGAGTTTCATGTTTTATGAATAAAAGTTTTATATAACAACAACAACAACAATAATAATAATAATAATAATTAATGGTGTCAACCATTAATGTCAGTCAATTTGAGTATTCAGTTGACTGAGTTTCATGTTTTATGAATAAAATAATAATAATAATAATAATAATAATAATAATAATAATAATAATAATAATAATAATAATAATAATAATAATAATATCTATGTATCTTTCCTTAGAGTTCTTTGAAAAAACAAGCTTGGTAGTTTTTCAAAATGGAACATAATATGAACATAAATGTTCATAGAAAATAGCTTTGGCTTCCATCTTCTGCTATTCGTAACCCATTCAGAACCCATCTGTAAAGTACAAGAGCTTTATTACTAAGATATGTTGACTTTGCCCATCAGACTTACTTATTAGGGTTTTTTTTATGAAGAAGCTTCAGCTTTTGTCTCTCTGCCCTTATTTTCTCTACATTATTTCATTATTCCTGTTGTTTAGAGATCCTAATATGATAGATGTTGCTCTCAGTATCCCTTCTCTGTACCTGACATAAGTATATTATCTGAGCAATTTCATATCTCCTGTTACTGTAAAACAGCCCCTTAGAGCTTTCTTTGAATTACAGCCATTACATAAACAGGGAACAGGGAATCTCATTAGTAACAGGATGTCTCACTGCTAGCAGATAGAGCAATTTTTCCTAGTGAAAAAACTGGCTAGGTCAAAATAGCTTTTTCTCTAGGTCTTGAACACATATTACATCAACTTGAGGGATATCATATATTGATTCACTATGCTGGTCATTTGCAAGGAACAATTACTTCCTCCATAACTGCAAGCTAGAGATTAAAATATTCCATCATGAATTCTTTTGGAAATGAATTTTTTTTTTACTCCCAATGGAGTTCTAATGGGATGAAAGCAAGTAGGAGCAAAGACTTTTTTTTCCTTAGGAAAAAAAATCCACAATGTTATGTGGTTCACATAACTATTCCAAGAAGGTCCAAGGACAAAATCTGTTTTCTTCAGATTCCAGAACTTCTATAAGTTCACCAACCTTTTTAAGCATACATTTTAGAAAGTATAATCCCGTATATCCCAATTGTGTATTTTTTTTAAAAAAACCATCAGTACATATGTTAAAACTGTGCATTACTGTGGATTGTTGAATGCCCCAAAAAGCAAGAGGTTAACTCAGGGGTCTTCAAACTTGACCCTTTTATGACTTGTGGACTTCAACTCCCAGAATTCCTTAGCCAGTGTGCCTGGCTGAAGAATTATGGGAGTTGAAGTCCACAAGTCATAAAAGGGCCAAATTTGAAGACCCCTGGGTTAACTGAACAATTTCTCTTGGTCCCTTAACCTCTCTTTTCAGCATCCCTTTGATATCTCTACTAGTAACTCTTGGACGGAAGGGAGGAGTTTGTGATCCGCCAGATATTGTTGAACTGTAGTGTTCAGCATTGCAGCTGAACACTATGAGCCAGGCCGTCTTGATGTGCTAGGGAATGTAGTTCAAGAGAATCTGGAAGACTTCATGCTCTTCAACTCTGTATTAAGTACATGGAATGGTGACATGATGCCTCATTAGCTGTAAGTAGTAACCATCCTCAAGTAGTCTCTTAGTGATGCAAGATTGGACAACAAACTGCAGAATCAACCCACTGGATATGAAAACAGGAGGTTCTGGAAAGTGTAGCTGATCTAGAGGGTAGCAAGTTGTAGAAGTCCCAAAGGTGCTTTTTCAAGAGGCAATTGGACTTTCTGTTTTTCCTTGAAGACATTTCACTTCTCATCCAAGAAGCTTCTTGGATAAGAAGCAAAAAACATTTTCAAGGAAAAACAAAGAAGATCCAGTTGCCTTTTCAAAAAGCACCTTTTGGACAACCATGACCTGGATGACCAAGAATCTCAATAGACAAGTCACAGAAAGTACAATATTCTAAGTAATTCTTTCTATAGGTTGATGCCAGAATGGGAGTTACCAATCCAGAGAAGGCAATTTTGGATAGAGTCCCTCTGGTGAATGTAAAATGTGTTCTAATGAGCAGATGCAAATACCTTCTGAACTTGTGTCACTTAACACTGTTTCAACATTTTCCCTCCTGATCACCCAGGGCAAAAGATGATTACCCCTGGGCTAGTGCTTTTTTTTTTTAAACAAAAGCAGAAAGTTAATTTTATCCTCATTAGCTGGTAGCTTTAAATGAGGTCCTAGGGATTGAGTTTTCTATGTGCCCTAGAAGAGTTCCTTCTTCCTAAACATAAATAACAATGTGCTGTTCCTTAATCATGGAGAAGGGAGATGCATGATGCACTTGCAAATTACTGAAGCCCAGCTTTATAGCAGGGAAGAGCTCATTTTTGGCAGGAGGCCACAACTGGCCTCTGAATTATATGCTGAACATGCATTTCTGGAGAAAGCCAGCTTGGTGCAGTGATTAAGGAGCTGGACCAATTCCAGGAATACCCATGCTTTAATCTTAGCCACCCATACTCAGTGTGTGACTTTGGTCCGGCAACTTTATCTCTCATCTCTAGCCTTTCTCACAAGGTGGTTATGGCAGAGAATGGGAGGAGAGAGCATTGTGTATGCTAGCTTAAACTGCTCTATGAGAGGCAGGATATAAATCTAACCAATAGAAAGAAAGAAATTTGTGAAAAAGAATAGAGGTAGACTAAAAGCAGACATAGGCAGAGTCCAGAGGAAAACTAAACAAGACTTACCTATAATTCACATTAAACAATAGTGATTCCATATAGACTAGGTTTAGAATTTATTTCTTCTGTAACATTTTGCAAGAGTTTTTGAAGGAACGGGCGGGACAGTCAAGGGGTAGATTGAGTCATAATGCTCTACACTTCCAGTGAGCGCTGTACTGAGCACATCCCTTTGGCTTCTGAGATTTTGCCTGGCTTTGGGATCTTCTGCCAAAACTAAATTTAAAGGTTTCCCCATCCAATCCTGTCCAACTCTAGGGGGCAGTGCTAATTTCTGTTTCCTAACCAAGGGTGCCAGAATTCTCCAAAGATGCTTCTGTGTTCATGTGGCTAGCATAACTATGCGCAGAGGCGCACAGAAGACTGTTACCTTCCCAGCGAAGATAAGATGGTACCTATTTATCTACTTGCATTTGCCTGCTTTCAAACTGCTAGGTGGGCAGGAGCTGGGACAAATAACGGGAGTGCACCCCATTGCCAAGCATTTGGGTCTGTCACCTTTCCAGCTGGTAAGCTCAGCATCTTTAACCACTGAGACATTGCATCCAGACTAAATGCCGAAACTCAATGCAAGAAATTGCAAGAGGGCTAATAAGGAGCTTCACAGAGCACAGAATTCTACTGTGGAATCTGCAGAGCTCAGATGTGGAGTGAGCTACAAATGTAAATGGCTTCAAAAAAGGGGCAGAAAGGATTGCTGGAGGATTGGGCTATGAACAGATACTGGTTTGGGCAGCATTTTTTTATTTCATGAATCACAGACTGCTGGCCTTGAATGCATTTCCTAGGGAGTAAACAAGAGGAATGCTGGTCTCCTGTATGTGTTTGTGAGCTTCCTGGATGGAATCGATGCTTGTTGGCCTGATCCAGCTGGCTGTTCTGAGTTCCTTATGCTCATTCCCTAACATTTTTTCCCCATATGCTTGTACTTGTCCCTAGATTCTCCAGCTGCCCAGCAAGAAATAAATCTTGCTCCAAATTTATTTGGAATCCTGAAATAACCACTCTGCAGGTTTGCAAAACCTACAGTTTATATGAGCAGCATTTGTAAGCTTTTGCCTGAAAGTCCTGCTTTTTGCAATTCAATTCACAAGCACAGTTCGTTTATTTATTTTAAAAAAAAACTTATACGGCTACCCTTCTTAAGCAATTTTGGGAGATTTACAACAAGCCAAGAAAAAGAAATAAAACAGTAAAAACAGTATAACAGCCAGCAAAAATACTGTGGGAGGCCCGCAGCAGGCTCAGTTGCTCTCCTTCCATGCTATCTGTCAATATAATCATATCCCAGTTTCTCAGTAAACAGTCAGGTTTTAAGGCATTCTGAAAGGCTAGGAAAGGTAGGTGTCTGACAAATTGCTAATGGGAAGGTGTCCCACAAGGTACGGCAGCCATGGAAAGGGCATGTTTTCTAGGTCTCACCAGATAGCATGATTTCAGGGAAGAGAAAAGGGAGGAGTCCAAGACTTTGCTCAAACTAACAGATCTAATAGGATGGGCAAATATTCTTAGGGAAAGGTGGTCCCACAAATAACCACATCCTGTGCCATGTAAGGCTTTAAAGGTGATAATCGGCACCTTGAGTTACAATGGGAGCGAGCCATTACAGTTCCCTCCATAATGATGAAACATGGGTGAAACTATGGGCACCCAATACTGTGCAGGCCACTGCATTCTAGACAAGTGGTCAGTTCTGAGTGGTCTTCAAGGGCAGCCCCATGTAAAACACATTGCAGCAACCCATTGCATACTGATGATAAAAGGTAAAGGTTCCCCCGCACATGCGTGCTAGTCGTTTCCAATTCTAGGAGCCGGTGCTCATCTCCGTTTCAAAGCCGAAGAGTCAGCGTTTGTCCGAGGACATCTCCGTGGTCATGTGGCCGGCATGACTAGACGCCAAAGGCGCACGGAACGCTGTTACCTTCCCACCGTAGTGGTCCCTATTTTTCTACTTGCATTTTTTACGTGCTTTTGAACTGCTAGGTTGGCAGAAGCTGGGACGAGTAACAGGTGCTCACTCTGTTACGCAGCACTCGGGATTCAACCTGCTGAACTGCTGACCTTCTGATCGACAAGCTCAGCATCCCAACCCACTGAGCCACCGCGTCCCTAGATCCTGATGATACACCATCTCAAACTGATAGATGACCTCCCCTAGCAATTTCACCCACTTTTTAAAAAGGAGATGTAAAAACTCAAGCCCTGAGGCACCCCATGTTGTGAAAGGGCTTGACCTCACCTCTCCTACCAATGTCAACTGGAACCAGCCATGGAGGAAGGAGGAGAACCAGTAACACAGTGCGTCCCACTCCCCATCCCCCGAAGCCAGTCTAGAAGGATACCATGGACAATGATATCAAAAGCCACTGAGAGGCCCAGGAAAGACAGAGAAGTTCAGGAGGGCCAGCACCCTCATCCCAAAACCTCCAAAGGTGAAACCAGTGACATTTCAGAGTTGTGCCCCAACCTGAATCCAGACTGAAAAGGGTCCAAATAATCCACTTCATCCAGGGCTGTAGTGGAATGTAGTCTGGATTCCCAGGAGGGAGGGAGCACATTCCAGAGGAGCAAGAGAAACAAAGTGTGTGGGGAAAAAGAGAGTTAAGACAGTTCCTCGCTAGGCATTCTCATAATGCATGTTTAAGGGTTCAAGTAGTTTAGTTTAGTCTGGCAAGATTCTTGTCTATAGGTGAGCAATAATAAAGAAACTACTCTGAAATAACTCCTTGTGTCATTTTTGGTTCCTTGGGCCTGACACAACCACCCTCTTAACAACCTTCTCCCAAAAGAGAAGGAAATCTGTCAAAATTCATGCCAGAAGTTTGGGGGGAAACCCCAGTTTCCTCTGAAACTACATAGGATCCATCAGGTGTCCATCAGTCTGCCAAGTTTATGAAAATAACCTCTCAAAGAAAAAAAAAGTATTTGGGTCAGTAAATTATTGTAATATAGTCAAATGAACACGCATTTTATGATCCCTTACCCAAACCGTACATCATGTTTCTGACTAAATAACAGTACATTTGTATTATTTATTTCCACTGATCGGAAATATCACATTGATAAATCCGATTTATGGAGGAAAAATTGAGCAATGAAGTTTTATGCCTTCTTCCCTAAAAAGTGTAGAAAGGCATTTCTGCTATTTGGCCTGATTAAATATAATTGACAACCATTTTGTGACCTCTCATGCTAAAGCCAAGTCATGGACTGTGTTCTGAATTTAATTAAAAAGCTTACAGATGAACGAGCAACATGAAAGTTAGAATTTCAGCTCAGCAGAAACGTGGACACTAATTATATCAGTAGCCAATGACCTCTGAGTGTCTTAGACAGATTATCAGCCATTAAAATGGTTATAGAAGTACATAAAACTATGAAGTTATTATGAAAAAACAAGCGTGCTCTCTCACTCACATACACATATCTCTCTCTCTCTCTCTCTCTCTCTCTCTCTCTCTCTCTCTCTCTCTCTCTCTCTCTCTCTCTCTCTCTTTATCTCTCTCTCTCTCTCTCTCTCTTTATCTTGCTTTGTTTTTATTACCCTTTTTTTGGCTAATCAGGACTAAAATAAGGAAGATGTTTGTACCTGTTGCAACAGCCTCTCAGATTTTCACGGTTTTCATGAATGGGATAATAAGAATACCACATAAATATTTCAATGTGGGAGAACATAAGGTGAATAGATTTGCAGATTTAGTATGTGTTCTCCAAATGTTTAATTTAAAAAACTTTGAATTGTATTGTTGCATGTATAGATAGTTCTTGCTTAACAACCACAACTGGGGCTGCAAACTCTATCACTAAGTGACATAACGATTGAGAATCACATAACCATGAAGGACTTACAACAGGGGTGTCAAACTCACAACGTCATGTGACATGTTGTGATGTATCACGACCTTTTTTCCATTGCCAGCAATGGTGTGGGTGCGCTTTCGGAATGACGCATGCGGCCCGCAGGCTGGCAGTTTGACACCCCTGACTTACAATATCACTTCTGCCATGGTCATTAAGCAATTGACCCATTGTCATTATGCAAGACATCACATAACTTCGACTTGCATATTTGTACCCCTGTCTTCTCTGTTGACTCTGCTTGTTGGAAGCCAGCTGAGAAGTACCCATATTGTAAGCATAAGATGCTGCAGCAGTTGCAAGTGCAAGGACTTAATTTTTCAGCACCGTTGTAATTCCAAATGGTTGCTAAACAGAGCAGCCATTAAGTGAGAACTACCTGTATACTTCACAGCGGCATAATCTATATTCTCTCCTACCAGCTTTTTAAAGTAAAAAGCAACTGCTTTGCCAGGTATGACTGCATTTACCTTAAAAATTAGTCTGATGGAATGGCTAACATAAGCACACAGAATTGCTATTTCTGACATTTCCTCCCTCTTGGCTAAGTTCTTCCTCAAGTCAGTTTTAGATGCAGCTAGAAGTCTAAGAACTGTGTGGAGGCCATTCCGATAGTTGAGACTGTTCTCAAGTTGCAAATTACTTTGTTATATGCCTCTGTCCTTTGCACAGATTAAAGCATTATTTTGCGTGGCAAGACATTTCAAACATAAGCTGCTAGGTGAAAATGCTCCCACATTCTTCTGCTTTCTATTAAAAACCCTGTCCATTAACCAGAAATAATAAAGAAAGAACATTGCAGTCTTTTGCAGTGCAAAATTGTTATGAGGATATAGCCCAAATGAGAGAAAGCGAGCAAGCGAGAGACTGTACGTTGGTTGTTCAATTAAGGTGCCATTCTTGCTTCAGTATCACAATGCTGCAGATGAAGCTGTGAAATACTGTTCCCCTTGTGAACTTTTTTTTTAATAGTGTAGTGGAGACACAGACTTTTGGGAGAGAAAAATAACCTTTTCAGAGTGGGAACCGCATCTGGAATTTTAAGAGGCTGCTTGGAAGTTCTTAGCAGTTGTCCTTATTCAAAGGAACTTTCCTCTTCATTATATGGCTGTAATGATGGACATGGACCGCCATAAATCACTTGCTGAAGTTGAAGTTTCTATCATCACTCAACCCTTTCCCCCCAGGAAACTCCTTTTCTAGCTTTTTTTTTCCCCCTCCTCCTGGACAGGCAGACTCTCTTTCAAAGAAAACCACCATCACTTTTAATTCAAAATCACTTTGGGGTCTGTTTTAAGCCAGAGGTTTTCTTCTACAGTACAAATAAAAGTGATGGTGTAGAAATTTCATTTCACATCATGATACCTTAATTTAAGGGCTGCTGATTAAGAAAAAAAAATCTCTATAATAATAATAATAATAATAATAATAATAATAATAATAATAATAATAATAATAATAATAATAATAATAATAATAATAATAATAATAATAATAATAATAATAAATGGGTAGGAACCTGAATGTGTCTAAGGTGAACCCTTATGAACACCACATTGACCTGTACTGTACTGTGCTGTACAGTAGATGCTTGTCCACCCAATTCAGCAAGAGTCTCTGATCTAGGAGATTGGTTTCTCAGATTGGATGAAGGTTATGTATTCTTAAGTCATTTGCACACAGGAATGATTGCAAGGAAGACCTGCAACTAAATATTATGGTATGGATTTCTTATGTTCAGGATGCTCTTTATTTACCCCATTATTTTCGGGTCTTTTTCCTCCTATTCAATTTCTATTGATCTGTTCTGAGGGAGATAGCATTTTTCTCAATGTTTTCTGATAAAAATAAATGAACAAATGGCTGCTTTAAGGGGTTAATCTCATTAAAGCAGCTGTGTCCATTTGGAGGCTCCCACCAAAATCTTTTAAAAAAATACATAGCTCTCTTTAAAGAAGTGCTGGGTTTTACATCTATGTACTTCAGAATGTTTCTAATGAATTGTTTTCAAAACATATATAGCTTGTGATGAGGTATTTTGCCTTCCCTCCCTCCCTCCCTCCCTCCCTCCCTCCCTCCCTCCCTCCCTCCCTCCCTCTTTCTTTCTTTCTTTCTTTCTTTCTTTCTTTCTTTCTTTCTTTCTTTCTTTCTTTCTTTCTTTCTTTCTTCCTGCCTTCTTTCTTTCTTTCTTTCTTTCTTTCTTTCTTTCTTTCTTTCTTTCTTTCTTTCTTTCTTTCTTTCTTTCTTTCTTTCTTTCTTTCTCTCTCTCTCTCTCTCTCTCTCTCTTCTTTCTTTCTTTCTTTCTTTCTTTCTTTCTTTCTTTCTTTCTTTCTTTCTTTCTTTCTTTCCTTCCTTTTCAAAATCCATGTATACAAGGTAGCAAGGTCATTTCCATCCACATAACCATCGGCACTCTCAATATGAAACAAAAAAAAAAGCTGAAGTAGAATTTACCTTTGCAGAATTCACATGGATTTTCTGACAGTGGTATTGTTCCTCTATGTGCTGGGTTTGTTTGCTTTTATTATTATTATCATTATTATATTTTCTACCAATGGCCAGGAACAGCTGTTAAGTCAACTGGCCTATAATTTCTCAGTTCTCCTCTGTGACTCTTTTGAAAAAATTGTAACTTGTTGATTACCTTCCAATCATCTGTGACTGAGCTACTTACAAAGAATGCCCAACAGGCAGTTAGTTGCATATTTGACACTCTAAACAATAAAGTGGTTCATAGAATTTGTCTAATGTTAGAATTGCCTTGACAGATAGTGGTATGATACAGACCCTATGGCTCTCTTTATAATTGTTCAGTCTGATTCATCAGAAATGAAAGATTGTTTCATAGCAGATCTTCAGGGGGAAAGATGGAATATATATATATATATATATATATATATATATATATATATATATATATATATATATATATATATATATATATATATATGTGTGTGTGTGTGTGTGTGTGTAAATTGCTAACAAAGAATTAAGGGAGACTAAGATGCATTTCTGACTCTTTAGTCTTCATCAGTCAGTCATACCCTTCTGAGATTCGAACCTGGGCTGATTGCATATTAGGCAGTATTTTTACCTCTTGAGCCACAGGATCTCTCTCGCTCTCTGTTAGCTTTCTGCAAGGGGAGATATGAGTCAAATGTTAACTATTTAGATTACCTTGCTAGGCCCCAAACATGGGGCAAATCTTTATTTCCTGTTTTCAGCCTTATCTCAAAGGCCATCGAACAGGCTGTAGTCACACCGGACAGTTCATATATTTGTGTAAATTGCTAACAAAGAATTGAGGGAGACTAAGATGCATTTCTGACTCTTTAGTCTTCATCAGTCAGTCATACCCTTCTGAGATTCGAACCTGGGCTGATTGCATATTAGGCAGTATTTTTACCTCTTGAGCCACAGGATCTCTCTCGCTCTCTGTTAGCTTTCTGCAAGGGGAGATATGAGTCAAATGTTAACTATTTAGATTACCTTGCTAGGCCCCAAACATGGGGCAAATCTTTATTTCCTGTTTTCAGCCTTATCTCAAAGGCCATCGAACAGGCTGTAGTCACACCGGACAGTTCATATATTTGTGTAAATTGCTAACAAAGAATTGAGGGAGACTAAGATGCATTTCTGACTCTTTAGTCTTCATCAGTCAGTCATACCCTTCTGAGATTCGAACCTGGGCTGATTGCATATTAGGCAGTATTTTTACCTCTTGAGCCACAGGATCTCTCTCGCTCTCTGTTAGCTTTCTGCAAGGGGAGATATGAGTCAAATGTTAACTATTTAGATTACCTTGCTAGGCCCCAAACATGGGGCAAATCTTTATTTCCTGTTTTCAGCCTTATCTCAAAGGCCATCGAACAGGCTGTAGTCACACCGGACAGTTCATATATTTGTGTAAATTGCTAACAAAGAATTGAGGGAGACTAAGATGCATTTCTGACTCTTTAGTCTTCATCAGTCAGTCATACCCTTCTGAGATTCGAACCTGGGCTGATTGCATATTAGGCAGTATTTTTACCTCTTGAGGTACCTCTTGAACTGTCCGGTGTGACTACAGCCTGTTCGATGGCCTTTGAGATAAGGCTGAAAACAGGAAATAAAGCTTTGCCCCATGTTTGGGGCCTAGCAAGGTAATCTAAATAGTTAACATTTGACATATATATATATATATATATATATATATATATATATATATATATATATATATATATATCACATGCTTCTCCCAGAAGAAGGAAGCAGAAGCCACCAGCCTGATGATGACGGATGGGATTCCGTCGAAACGTCGCTCCTACACCTTTAGTTCTACGCGGGGGAAAACCCGAATAACCAAAGATCCATATATACATATATATATATACATATATATATATATATATATATATATATATATATATATATATATATATATATATATATATATATACATATATACATATATATATATACATATATATACATATATGTGTATACACACACACACACACACACACACACACACACACACACACACACACATATATATATATATATATATATATATATATATATATATATATATATATATATATATATATATATATCTATCTTCTTTCACATTTCAGTAATATAATATGGAAGACTGTATGTCCAGAGGAGAGAATATGCGTTCCTTTCCTTCTCATATTAATCTCACAGACAGCCATGGGAGATTAAAGGAATATATGCTCATTAGGAAGAGATTTGATGAGAATTTTAGTATGATAAAACTCATAATAAAATACAAGAAATCCTGGTTTAAGCTATTACTGGATTATGAATTATTTTCCTTCTGAGCTATTCTCTTCTTAAAAAAGAATAAGAAGCATTTTTTAAAAGAAAAATGGTACTACAAGTTGAATATTTTAAAACTGACCAGGGTGCGAATGCATTAATATTAAAATATATCTTGAGTACAAAGATAAAAACAAGAAACCTCTTTTGTAATTTCTTTCTTTCCTGAACTCTAAAGAGACAGAGTTATTTTTTTTCAAAAGCCATTTTAAACAGTGATAGAAATTACATGCATACCAGATAGGGATGATTCTGACAAATTTCTTGCAAGTGAAAAGATAAGGAAAGAAAAAGGCAGCAAGAAGGAAGCAAAGAGCAATAAAACTTAAGGAATTGTGTAATTTAAAGAGGGCAGAATTGTTGTTATAAGCCCCAGATGGAAGGAGAAAAAATATCCTGTGGTTACTAGTTTGTCAAAGGCAGCATTTTTCAACTATGGTAACTTTAAGATGTGTGGAGTTCAACTCCCAGGATTCCCCAGCCAGCAATCCTGGGAGTTGAAGTCCACATATCTTAAATTTGACAAGGCTTAGAAATGCTGGTCAAAACCCAGTTGGCACAGTGGTTGGAATGCAGTATTGCATCCTGGCTGGCTCAAGGTTGACTCAGCCCCTCATCCTTCCAAGTTTGGTAAAATAAGGACCCAGATTTTGGGGGGCAAATACTGACTCTGCAAAACCACTTAGAAAGGGCTGTAAAACATTATGAAGCAGTATATAAATCTAAGTGATTTTGCTATTGCTATTTCTATTGCTCTCGCTGCCATAAGAATTACCAACAACAATCACATGACCCTTTGCAAGGCCAGACCCCATTATGGCTGCTCTCTACATTCACTGCATAGCCAAAAAGACCAAAATAGCACGTTTTGAAGGCAAATAAAGTAACTTTTTCAGCCATTTTTTTTAACCTTCTTTGGTATCCTATTTGGATCCCATTCCTCATTCAGGAGGCTGTATAGTAGGAATCCAGAAGATGGTAGAGGACAGGAAGGCCTGGAGGAACATTGTCCATAGGGTCGCGATGGGTCGGACACGACTTCGCAGCTAACAACAACAACATAGTAGGAATAGATTGGATGATTGTGGCTTGATGCATATCCAATCATGTGATTCACAGCTCAGTAAACTTTTTTGCATTTTCAAAATTTCTCAAGTCTTTCAACATTTTAAAAGGAGTGCTACCAAATTAAGCTGTTTGTTCAGTACCTCCTGTGATTCATATTTTGCAGAGTGGGAAGAGGTGCTGAAGTAGTACAAGTGCATTTGTGGATGCATACAAAACACACACATACACACAATAGTTCCCTGTACAGGGGTAGAGCTAAAAAAAGTTGTGGGAATATGAGTCTACACCTATGGACCCTTGTAAGACTTTGAAGGCATTTATTTGAAGACCAGTGAAGAAAATGAACATATGTTTTTTTGATTGGTGATTTACTCAGCCTGGTGATCCCACCTACTTTGCATTTATAATCTCTAAAATCTAAGTACATTCATTTCAAAAATCACTTGCTGATTTCCCCCCTCCCGCACCAACCCATGATTTAAGGCAAAATAGTCCCATGAGTATACATTTGCACCCAACTCCCCTAATTAATATAGATACAAGGTATTCCTTACAACATTACAACCATAATTGTAACAGAACTTTAGACACTAAGCAGTGTGGTTGTTAAGTGAGACATGCCCAATTTTGAGAGTTTTTTTGTTGCCATCATTAAATGAATCACTAGGTAGATGTCAGCCCTTTTAAGTATACCAGACAGGAAACATGACTGGATGAGCTAAATTCTCTTGATTGTAAGGCTACATTAACAGAATCTTGCAAGTCTGAAGATGCAGACTTCCTATTTCTACTTAATTACAGTATCTCATCAATTAGGAGGGGGGGTCTTCCTAATATAATTTCTCTGATCGTTAAGCCTTTGGAGGCTCTCCCTTCTCTTGTCAGATTGTTTCCTAAGCAGCATTTCTCCAAAGGACATCCATACAGTCCATTATGGCACCAAAATTTTGATCATGTGACTGCAAGGGTGCTGCAACAGTTCAAAATGTGAGGACAGTTATTGTTTTGTTAATCAGTTAAATCAATCAATCAAACAGAATAGATCTGGAAGGGACCATGGAAGTCTTCTAATCCAACCCCCTGCCTCAAACAGGAGATCCTATACCATTTCAATGGCTGTCCAGTCTTTTCTTTAAAACCTCCAGTGATGAAGCACCCACAGTGATGAAGGCAAAGTCGTTCCAGTGATTCATTGTTCACATCGTTAGGAAGTTTCTCCTTAATTCCAGGTCGCTTCTCTCCTTAATTAGTTTCCTCCTTTGTTTCTGGTCTTGCCTTTTTGAGGCTTTGAAAAATGAGGTTCACCCCCTCTTCTTTGTGGCAGCCCCTCAAATATTGGAATACTGCTCTCATGTCTTTCTTTTCTCTAGATTAGCCATACTCAGTTCCTGCAATTGTTTTTCATATGTTTTAGTTTCCAGACCTTTAATAATCTTGATTGCTCTTTGCATTTTTTCCAAAGTCTCAACATCTTTTTTTGTAATGTGGTGACCAAAACTGGATGCAGCATTCCAGGTATGGTCTTACTAAGGTTTTAAAGTGGTACTAATACTTCATGTGATTTTGATTGTATGCCTCAGTTCATATTTGTACAAGTTTTGCTTTATAAGAAAAAAAATGAAAAATGGTGAGAAAGCATTTAAAAAATCAAAACGTGAAATGGACTAATAGCAAGGATGACCCGTAATCCTTCATTTCTAAAGAACAAAGAAAAAGCACGAAGACATGGAAAGTACACATGCATCTGCTAAGCACTGGTGATCAATGTGAATTCATTTTTAAATATATTTCTAATCAGGAAGTTGATGAGGATCATAAAAATCTGTATAATATAATGTATCTCCTTTAGGCTGCTGAGTATAGCTTTATTAATAGTGGTCATTTGTTCATTCATTAAGTCAATGATGTAAACTTGATAAAAACTGGAATGATCTAATACAGCTTGCTATCAAATGCTTCTTGCATTTTTGAAATAGCCTCAAATCAACATATTAGTAATTTCTTCCTTTAGCACTTACATAAATCTCTCTCCTTTGTCTCCCCCATGGGAGTTTGAATGTATCACCTGCAAAGTTTCTTGATTGGATTGTTTGTTGCTAAATTATTTAGATAATAATAATAATAATAATAATAATAATAATAATAATAATAATAATAATAATAATAATAATAATAATGTTGGAAGGGAGCTTGGAGGTCATCTAGTCCAACCCCCTGCTCAGGCAGGAAACCCTATACCATTTCAGGCAAATGGCTGTCCAGTCTCTTCTTAAAAACCTCCAGTGTTGGAGCATTCACCACCTCTGGAGGCAGGTTGTTCCACTGGTTAATTGTTCTAACTGTCAGGAAGTTTCTCCTTAGTTCTAGGTTGCTTCTCTCCTTGACTAGTTTCCATCCGTTGCTTCTTGTCCTGCTCTCAGGTGCTCTGGAGAATAGCTTGACTCCCTCTTCTTTGTGGCAGCCCCTGAGATATTGGAACACTGCCATCATGTCACCCCTCACCCTTCTCTTCGTTAAGCTACACATACCCAATTCCAGCAACCGTTCCTTATATGTTTTAGCCTCCAGTCCCCCAATCATCTTTGTTGCTTTTCTCTGTACCCTTTCTAGAGTCTCAACATCTTTTTTACATCGTGGTGACCAAAACTGGAAGCAGTATTCCAGGTGTGGCCTTAAAACAGACCATCATTATGAGCATTGCCTATTTCCCACAATGGTTCCCATTTACTGTGTAAAGATTCAGATGCACACCAATAGTTGTTTTACCTCTTTTCAGAAGGACAGAAACTAGCCAACCAGATTACAAAGTACAGGATGATTTTGGGCAACTAGAAATCAGACCATCTGTTTCATTGGCTGTGCTCACTTCCTTGGGACAGTATCAAAACCAATTTAAGGCTACGTGAAACCCCTAGAAAAAAAAATCATCCCAGCCAAAAATTCCAGAGCTATCTTTAAACGGTCCCTTTGAGCAGAAATGGCAGAAGCCATTTCAGGATAGGAAGTCTCACTTGTTTCATTTATAAATTAATTTTAATATCCCTTTAAATTCTTTGGAATTGTTTCTGAATAGATACTGCCAAATTTGCCTGTGGGCAAAATTGAATGGCAAATCCACTCCCCAGTTTGTGGAAATTAGAAACCAAGAATTATGTTCCTGGAATCAGTGTAATTGTGTGTGCTGACATTTATCCATCTGTCCATTATCTGGAACACTAATTTTGGTTACTGGAAACTAAACTCTGCGGAATTGCTACCTAATCTCAGATCCTAAAATCAAGAGGAGGGTTAAAGTCATATTCCCCCATACAATATAGCCAATATTTTGTGAAAAATCACTTAATTTAAATAACTGAATGATTATAACAATTGTGAGAATTAAAGCAGAGAGAAGCAATTGAGGTCTTAGTGAGTGGGCAAGGAAAAACGGCTTGTCTCTAGAAGTTGTGGATGCTCCAACCCTGGAAGCTTTAAAGGAGAAATTGGACAACCATTTGTCTGAAATGGTATAGACTTTCTTGCTTGAGTAGGGGGTTAGACTAGAAGACTTCCAAGGTCCCTTCCAACTCTTTTATTCTATGAAATTTGGAAAAATAAGAGATTCTAAGTGGATAGAAGGATTATGCTTGATCAAACCAACATTCTCGTCCACTCCAATTTTGTCTCCAGGAGGCCAATAAAAGACTGAGATTTTGTGTTACTCTCTTCCTCATGGCTTGTTCTAAGTGCAGCACAGACTGCTTGTAAAGAGACCCCAACCTTCAAGAGCAAATTTTGGGGAAAACCAATGAATCAAACCCATTCTCTTTGTGCCAGCTTTTCCATTGGTGAATGGAAACAGTTGAGTACTCTCATATAGGAGCAATGAAAATAAAGAGAACAGAGATTAGTTCCCCAGAGATGAGATGATTAATAATTAAAGTTTTTTTAATTAATTAATTAAAGTTTAAGGGACGCGGTGGCTCAGTGGATTAAGATGCTGAGCTTGTCGATCAGAAGGTCGGCAGTTTGGCGGGTCGAATCCCGAGTGCCGCGTAACAGAGTGAGTGCCTGTTACTCATCCCAGCTTCTGCCAACCTAGCAGTTTGAAAGCACGTAAAAAATGCAAGTAGAAAAATAGGGACCACTACGGTTGGAAGGTAACAGCGTTCCGTGCGCCTTTGGCGTCTAGTCACGCCGGCCACATGACCACAGAGACGTCCTCAGACAAACGCTGGCTCTTTGGCTTTGAAATGGAGATGAGCACCGGCCCCTAGAATTGGAAATGACTAGCACGCATGTGTGGGGGAACCTTTACCTTTACCTTTTAATTAAAGTTTTATTACAATCTATAGCCCAGTGCTAAGAACAAAATACAACAGAATGTATGGCTGCAAGAATCAATAGTACATAACTGCAACACGTCGACCCTAAATAATTCCTGACTCATGAGATAGTCCTTCCTTCTAGCAACACACTGCTTCCTCATTGTAATATCCATTGTCAGTCTTATCCACTAACCGAATAATCACTGGAAAATTATCTTCCAACTATTATTTGACATTAAATTGAGTAGTTCTACCTGGCAGTGCCATCACCATAGGCTTAATCATTTGCTGGCAAAATTCAAATTTACAAATTGCAGAACAGAAAAGCTTATTCCAGAGGTTTCTCTTTTCAAGAACAAAATCTCAAGAGTGGGGGGACCCCACTGTATCTTCCCTGCAGAACTCATGCAGGGTCTTCCCAAGTGAAATGCATGCTAAGTCTTCTCAACCAAAAAACAGCTTGATCATTTCAGAAAGCTTCCAAGATAAGCAGCTGGCCAAAATGCCGTTTCAAATAAAATGCCCAAATGATTTGGTGAACATTTGAGCAAGTTTAAATAGAAATATCCTGAAGAGGAAGTCTTGCCAAGTCTTTGCTTAGTTTGATCAAGAAAGGCAACTCAGTTTAATGAAGTCTTGGGGCTACTAATGTGCCTGAGTATTTGTGGCCATCTGCAGAAAAACAATAGTTCTGAGTTTGTTTTGGTTGATCTGTTCTCTCAGCCAAAGATTCAGAGCAAGAAGTCATGTTCTTATCTTTGTACAATATGTCCTGTCTTCTTTCCAAGTAGAATGACTACATGGGGAACACATTTCATATAGAAGAGCTTGTATGAATCTAACTTGGGTACTACTTAAATCTGAAGACAACTCCTTGATCTAAAAAAAAATGTTGAGAGAGAGAGAGAGAGAGAGAGAGAGAGAGAGAGAGAGAGAGAGAGAGAGAGAGAGAGAGAGAGAGATGGAGGTGGAAAGAGAGAAAGAGGGAGGGAGTATTGGAATATTTTACTAATTATGGGAATATAATCACTTTTATTATAAAAGATCTGAAGAAGAATTTGAATCACCAACACTTTCTGAGGAGTGTAAACCTTTAATGATGGAAGGAAGTGATAAAAACAAAATACATGACTTTGGGAAACTTTTAACCTCTTCATTGTTCAATTTCATCTTGTTACCACTTACACGGAGTTCTAAACCTGAACACTTTGATTTAGTATAGGTGATAAGAAACTGCCTCCAAAATAAGAGGAAAATTCCCCCTCTGAGTAAATGAGTTTTTGATAGATAAATAAATAAAATAAATTGTAATAGCAAATGCTTAAGCCCTGGACAGAAACAAAATCCCCTCATTTATGTATTATACATAAAACATCAGATTTTCTTATCTAGCTTGGCAAATGTCCATCAGATTTCATTTAGTATTTTTTTCAAAATCATTGAGATATAAATGGAATAAAGAATGGAATATTTTCAAGGAGTTTTCAAGTTCTGTCTGAGAAGTACCTCTTCCCAGCAGAAAAATAAAAATCTGAATAAAATTGTGTAGCATTGTTGTGGTAGAAATATCAGGGAAGATGGTGGCAATCTAAAACCAGAACTACATGTTGCTGTGAATCATTATGTTAAACAGGAGTTTTCACCAGAATGTGAAATGCATTCCATCTTTCTATTA